>NW_027223331.1:5943458-5945958 GCF_030449975.1 Polyergus mexicanus
TTGGATAACTGTGGTAATTCTAGAGCTAATACATGCAAAACAGAGTCCCGACCAGTGATGGAAGGGACGCTTTTATTAGATCAAAACCAATCGGTGGCGGGCGGTTCGCCGTTCGTCCACCGTTTATTTTGGTGACTCTGAATAACTTTGTGCTGATCGCACGGTCCTAGCACCGGCGACGCATCTTTCAAATGTCTGCCTTATCAACTGTCGATGGTAGGTTCTGCGCCTACCATGGTTGTAACGGGTAACGGGGAATCAGGGTTCGATTCCGGAGAGGGAGCCTGAGAAACGGCTACCACATCCAAGGAAGGCAGCAGGCGCGCAAATTACCCACTCCCGGCACGGGGAGGTAGTGACGAAAAATAACGATACGGGACTCATCCGAGGCCCCGTAATCGGAATGAGTACACTTTAAATCCTTTAACGAGGATCCATTGGAGGGCAAGTCTGGTGCCAGCAGCCGCGGTAATTCCAGCTCCAATAGCGTATATTAAAGTTGTTGCGGTTAAAAAGCTCGTAGTTGAATCTGTGTCGCACACCGTCGGTTCACCGCTCGCGGTGTTTAACTGGCGTGATGTGGGACGTCCTACCGGTGGGCTTAGCCTCGCGAGGGGCGGCCCAACTAATATCCCGTCGCGGTGCTCTTTACTGAGTGTCGAGTCGGGCCGGTACGTTTACTTTGAACAAATTAGAGTGCTTAAAGCAGGCTACCTTCGCCTGAATACTGCGTGCATGGAATAATGGAATAGGACCTCGGTTCTATTTTGTTGGTTTTCGGAACCCCGAGGTAATGATTAATAGGGACAGATGGGGGCATTCGTATTGCGACGTTAGAGGTGAAATTCTTGGATCGTCGCAAGACGGACAGAAGCGAAAGCATTTGCCAAAAATGTTTTCATTAATCAAGAACGAAAGTTAGAGGTTCGAAGGCGATCAGATACCGCCCTAGTTCTAACCATAAACGATGCCAGCTAGCGATCCGCCGAAGTTCCTCCGATGACTCGGCGGGCAGCTTCCGGGAAACCAAAGCTTTTGGGTTCCGGGGGAAGTATGGTTGCAAAGCTGAAACTTAAAGGAATTGACGGAAGGGCACCACCAGGAGTGGAGCCTGCGGCTTAATTTGACTCAACACGGGAAACCTCACCAGGCCCAGACACCGGAAGGATTGACAGATTGATAGCTCTTTCTTGATTCGGTGGGTGGTGGTGCATGGCCGTTCTTAGTTGGTGGAGCGATTTGTCTGGTTAATTCCGATAACGAACGAGACTCTAGCCTGCTAAATAGGCGTACCTTATGGTATCGCGAAGGCCCCCGGCTTCGGCTGGCGGGTTTTTACTACCAACGTACAAACAAATCTTCTTAGAGGGACAGGCGGCTTCTAGCCGCACGAGATTGAGCAATAACAGGTCTGTGATGCCCTTAGATGTTCTGGGCCGCACGCGCGCTACACTGAAGGAATCAGCGTGTGTTCCCTGGCCGAAAGGCCCGGGTAACCCGCTGAACCTCCTTCGTGCTAGGGATTGGGGCTTGCAATTGTTCCCCATGAACGAGGAATTCCCAGTAAGCGCGAGTCATAAGCTCGCGTTGATTACGTCCCTGCCCTTTGTACACACCGCCCGTCGCTACTACCGATTGAATGATTTAGTGAGGTCTTCGGACTGGTGCGCGGCAATGTCTCGGCATTGCCGATGTTGCCGGGAAGATGACCAAACTTGATCATTTAGAGGAAGTAAAAGTCGTAACAAGGTTTCCGTAGGTGAACCTGCGGAAGGATCATTAACGTTCCGGAGGTCCTGCTCTGCGTCTCGAGTCTTTTGGACGCGCGCTCGCAGCAGTCGGCGACTGAATGGACAAAGAAAACAGATACGAAAGTAAAATGGAATTGACGGATTATATCCCGCATGTACTAATACGACGACGCGCGTCGAACGCCGCGCGCCTCTGCGACGACCCGAGAGAGAAAGGGAAGCCAGCAGCAGAGCGCCGTCGGCCTTTTTCGGTGCGGTCGGCGTCGTGCGAGCGGGATGGAGGAGGAGAGGATTATCCGAGACTCTCTCCTTAAGCTTCGTAGCCGCAACCGGCGTCGCGTCGCGTCGCGCGCGACCCGTTGAGGCTCGTTGCGCAAATTGCGAAATTACATGAATGCGATTCGGAGCAGAAGACGCTTTCCCGATCGCGCTCTTGCCAAGCGCAGAGTTACGATCCGGCGTTAGCGCGTACCGGTGGTAACCTACGCCCGTCCGTGCGTCCGCAACGCTCGTGAACGCGCCCCTCCCCGCACCGGGGCAGCGGTCAGCGTGTTTGTACGCGAGCGCGCGGCTATCGGACGAACGGGCGAGAGGACGGATCACACCCGATCAAGTCCGACGGTTTCTTCAAAGAACATTCCGCCCCGGCTCTTCCAAATATATATATTATTATATTATATGTACGGGGAAGAGACGCTCCGATCGCGAAACAACTTTTGTGCCGTAGCCTCCCCAGCGGTGGCGGCGGT
>NW_027223331.1:5953458-5958458 GCF_030449975.1 Polyergus mexicanus
CTCGCACTCATAAGCGACCGTGCGTAGTACCGTGCGTCGCCGACCGCCTGGCCGCTCGGTTGGGTATTATAAGAGGTACGTCGCGCTCGGCGCGTCGGACCGAACCGAATCGGACGAACGGGCGGTTGCGCGTTCTTCGCGCGGCTCGCACGATTCTTGCGTTCTTGTCTTTTCGAGAACGTTTAAAACGAACGATACAGGAGAGATTTATTATTGTTTAAGAGGAGAGAAGAAAACACAAACGGCGATTTGTGTTGTGCTTTATCGGACAGAGTCCGAGTAAAACGTCTCTATGAGGGAAGAGACTATTGTATTTACGCTCTCGTCGACAAAATTTCGACGAGCTCGAGCTCGCGCTCGCTAAGCAAAAAGCCGTGTCGTCGCCGACCGCCTGGCCGTCCGGTTGGGTATTATAAGAGGGTACGACGTGTCGCGCTTCGGCGCTTATTCTATGCACACACTTTTATTACGAGCACAGCATTGCCACGAGTCGGTGTCGCAAGACCGAATGGCTCTTATGTGGCGCGCACGCATCTAGTGTGTTGGCCGCGCGATTCCCTCTCGTCTTGGACGCAGCAGCGGAATCGTCGCGCTTACCGAACGTTTACTCCACGGATACGAGTGGCGTGGAAGGACGGATTACAACGTTCTTCCCGCACGCTTTGTACGCCGTAGCGAAATATAAGTGCGTGCTAAAAGCACGATAGCACATTTATCCTCGACGTCTAAGCATCGGCATCGTCGATCTAGCGTCAGGGTAAATCGCGCGGTCCTCGCGATCGCGCGTTTACATTGGGAGAATGAGAATGAGTATGATCTTTTTATAATACACAATATAAAATGGAGAATGATCTTGAAGTAAGAGAGGAGGAGGTTTATTATATACACGGACCGCCTCGCTCCTCTCACGAAGACGAGACGCACGCATAAAGTGTGTTGCGTAATAAGTAAGTAAGTAGATAGAGAGTGTCGCCGACCGGCTAATAAAGACCGGCGGCGCGAGAAGTAAGAGCTTAATAGCGACGGGCCTTCGGGCTCGCTCGCGAGTTACCGCTCCACGCGAGTAACCGAACACGAAGCTCCCTGGTTGATCCTGCCAGTAGTCATATGCTTGTCTCAAAGATTAAGCCATGCATGTCTCAGTGCATGCCGAATTAAGGTGAAACCGCGAATGGCTCATTAAATCAGTTATGGTTCATTAGATTGTACCCACATTTACTTGGATAACTGTGGTAATTCTAGAGCTAATACATGCAAAACAGAGTCCCGACCAGTGATGGAAGGGACGCTTTTATTAGATCAAAACCAATCGGTGGCGGGCGGTTCGCCGTTCGTCCACCGTTTATTTTGGTGACTCTGAATAACTTTGTGCTGATCGCACGGTCCTAGCACCGGCGACGCATCTTTCAAATGTCTGCCTTATCAACTGTCGATGGTAGGTTCTGCGCCTACCATGGTTGTAACGGGTAACGGGGAATCAGGGTTCGATTCCGGAGAGGGAGCCTGAGAAACGGCTACCACATCCAAGGAAGGCAGCAGGCGCGCAAATTACCCACTCCCGGCACGGGGAGGTAGTGACGAAAAATAACGATACGGGACTCATCCGAGGCCCCGTAATCGGAATGAGTACACTTTAAATCCTTTAACGAGGATCCATTGGAGGGCAAGTCTGGTGCCAGCAGCCGCGGTAATTCCAGCTCCAATAGCGTATATTAAAGTTGTTGCGGTTAAAAAGCTCGTAGTTGAATCTGTGTCGCACACCGTCGGTTCACCGCTCGCGGTGTTTAACTGGCGTGATGTGGGACGTCCTACCGGTGGGCTTAGCCTCGCGAGGGGCGGCCCAACTAATATCCCGTCGCGGTGCTCTTTACTGAGTGTCGAGTCGGGCCGGTACGTTTACTTTGAACAAATTAGAGTGCTTAAAGCAGGCTACCTTCGCCTGAATACTGCGTGCATGGAATAATGGAATAGGACCTCGGTTCTATTTTGTTGGTTTTCGGAACCCCGAGGTAATGATTAATAGGGACAGATGGGGGCATTCGTATTGCGACGTTAGAGGTGAAATTCTTGGATCGTCGCAAGACGGACAGAAGCGAAAGCATTTGCCAAAAATGTTTTCATTAATCAAGAACGAAAGTTAGAGGTTCGAAGGCGATCAGATACCGCCCTAGTTCTAACCATAAACGATGCCAGCTAGCGATCCGCCGAAGTTCCTCCGATGACTCGGCGGGCAGCTTCCGGGAAACCAAAGCTTTTGGGTTCCGGGGGAAGTATGGTTGCAAAGCTGAAACTTAAAGGAATTGACGGAAGGGCACCACCAGGAGTGGAGCCTGCGGCTTAATTTGACTCAACACGGGAAACCTCACCAGGCCCAGACACCGGAAGGATTGACAGATTGATAGCTCTTTCTTGATTCGGTGGGTGGTGGTGCATGGCCGTTCTTAGTTGGTGGAGCGATTTGTCTGGTTAATTCCGATAACGAACGAGACTCTAGCCTGCTAAATAGGCGTACCTTATGGTATCGCGAAGGCCCCCGGCTTCGGCTGGCGGGTTTTTACTACCAACGTACAAACAAATCTTCTTAGAGGGACAGGCGGCTTCTAGCCGCACGAGATTGAGCAATAACAGGTCTGTGATGCCCTTAGATGTTCTGGGCCGCACGCGCGCTACACTGAAGGAATCAGCGTGTGTTCCCTGGCCGAAAGGCCCGGGTAACCCGCTGAACCTCCTTCGTGCTAGGGATTGGGGCTTGCAATTGTTCCCCATGAACGAGGAATTCCCAGTAAGCGCGAGTCATAAGCTCGCGTTGATTACGTCCCTGCCCTTTGTACACACCGCCCGTCGCTACTACCGATTGAATGATTTAGTGAGGTCTTCGGACTGGTGCGCGGCAATGTCTCGGCATTGCCGATGTTGCCGGGAAGATGACCAAACTTGATCATTTAGAGGAAGTAAAAGTCGTAACAAGGTTTCCGTAGGTGAACCTGCGGAAGGATCATTAACGTTCCGGAGGTCCTGCTCTGCGTCTCGAGTCTTTTGGACGCGCGCTCGCAGCAGTCGGCGACTGAATGGACAAAGAAAACAGATACGAAAGTAAAATGGAATTGACGGATTATATCCCGCATGTACTAATACGACGACGCGCGTCGAACGCCGCGCGCCTCTGCGACGACCCGAGAGAGAAAGGGAAGCCAGCAGCAGAGCGCCGTCGGCCTTTTTCGGTGCGGTCGGCGTCGTGCGAGCGGGATGGAGGAGGAGAGGATTATCCGAGACTCTCTCCTTAAGCTTCGTAGCCGCAACCGGCGTCGCGTCGCGTCGCGCGCGACCCGTTGAGGCTCGTTGCGCAAATTGCGAAATTACATGAATGCGATTCGGAGCAGAAGACGCTTTCCCGATCGCGCTCTTGCCAAGCGCAGAGTTACGATCCGGCGTTAGCGCGTACCGGTGGTAACCTACGCCCGTCCGTGCGTCCGCAACGCTCGTGAACGCGCCCCTCCCCGCACCGGGGCAGCGGTCAGCGTGTTTGTACGCGAGCGCGCGGCTATCGGACGAACGGGCGAGAGGACGGATCACACCCGATCAAGTCCGACGGTTTCTTCAAAGAACATTCCGCCCCGGCTCTTCCAAATATATATATTATTATATTATATGTACGGGGAAGAGACGCTCCGATCGCGAAACAACTTTTGTGCCGTAGCCTCCCCAGCGGTGGCGGCGGTCCGCGCGCGTGCTCGGACGCGCGCGGCCAGGCTGATCGAAGGGCCAACGATTTTATCTCTCTCTCTTCGGAGAGGAGACTAAGATGGATGAACGAAGCGTTCGTTGAACGCAAGAATTGCAAAACGATTACCCTGAACGGTGGATCACTTGGCTCGTGGGTCGATGAAGAACGCAGCTAATTGCGCGTCAACTTGTGAACTGCAGGACACATGAACATCGACATTTCGAACGCACATTGCGGTCCACGGATACAATTCCCGGACCACGCCTGGCTGAGGGTCGTTTTAGTACCTCGAAACTGCTTGCGCCTTTGCGCGCCGGGCCACCGTGCCCGTTCGCGCAAACGGTGTACGAGCGATAGTTGGACGTTCGCCCGAGACGAGCCGTCCCGAGAGGCGGCCCCTTGGCGTCGTCTGAAATAACACCGAGGAAAAGGAAGAGTGAGAGCAGCGTACGCACACACGCAGTAAGTAAAGATAGGGAGCCTGCGCGCGCGCGCCCGGAAACTGTCGAAGGAGAGAGGGAGTAGAAGACACGCGCACACACGTTGCGTTATCCCTCTCGCGGTCTCCCGGTGCGCCAGCGCGCGCTCGCGCCTCTTACGCGCGAGTCTTGGTGCGCGCCACCTTCCGCGCAAACGGTAGGAGAGAACCGCGGCGCGTCGTCGCCCGGCGGTACGCGGAGAGAAAAGAGCGAGAGAGCCCTCCTTAACGCGGGTGAATCGCGAGCCGACCGCTTGTCCGAGTCCACGAAATTCTCGAAAACGAATATAGGGGACCGGCACGCGTCGTCGTGTACTCGTCGAATCCGATTCGCCCCGTCGTATCCCATATCCGTGCATAACACACGATATGCGGAGAGAAAATTTGAAGGATGTGGGTGATAGAGATGTACGTGTACGCGCACACTCGCTCGCAATGTATCTCGCGTCCCCGGCGATCGAAGATGACGCGATCCGCGCCGATCTTATTCGTTGTTTGCAAGCAGACAACTCGAACGAGATTCGATCGGCTTACATTTCCTCCTATTAGCGGCTGCGAGCCGCGCGTGGAAGAATCGTTGTCACAAACAACACGTCTCCTCGCCACTCCTCCGAGTACAATGCGAAGCCGCTGTGCCGGCGCTGCCGCTCTCCCGACGCTCGCTCTCTAAGTGAGAAAAGAGCCGGCGGAGGAGGCGGCGCGGCCACGGTTATCGAAAACTAAACTCTTTGACGACCTCAGAGCAGGCGAGATTACCCGCTGAATTTAAGCATATTATTAAGCGGAGGAAAAGAAACT
>NW_027223331.1:5960958-5993458 GCF_030449975.1 Polyergus mexicanus
GGGCTTGGTCGGGAAGCGGGTCTGGCTGACGTGCCGGGCCTGGGCGAGGTGAACGGTCGGCGTTCTCGCGCCGGTCCCGGGATCCGAGCTCGGTCCCGTGCCTTGGCCTCCCGCGGATCTTCCTTGCTGCGAGGCTTCCGTGGCGGCGCGAGCCGTCGTGGTCGTCCTCTTCGGCCGCCATTCAACGCTCAGCTCAGAACTGGCACGGACTAGGGGAATCCGACTGTCTAATTAAAACAAAGCATTGCGATGGCCCTCGCGGGTGTTGACGCAATGTGATTTCTGCCCAGTGCTCTGAATGTCAACGTGAAGAAATTCAAGCAAGCGCGGGTAAACGGCGGGAGTAACTATGACTCTCTTAAGGCTCCGCCCGGGCGACCGGCGGAGACCATGTGCCAACCCCTCCTCCTCGTGGTGAGAGTCGGGCAACGTCGGCGGAAAGCTTTCCGCCGGCGGCCAACGGGGCTCTGGCTTGGTGGTGCGCTAGCGCACCACCCAGGTTCGTGGGGTTGCCAGCCCCTCGGGCCTGAAAACGGCAGGCGCGTCACATAAAGGGAAATATAATTTCCGGCGGCAGCCTCGGGCCGTCGGTCCTGCCGCGACATCCTCCCCCTCACCTGAGCCCGCTCCTGGTCGTTCCCGCCGGCCCGCTGCGGCTCCTCTCCATCCGCCCCCAGCTGCCTGTTCCCCTGTGCCCCCGTCTGGTTCCGGTCAGTTCGCGTGCCTTGTATGTGGCCGCGCGTTCAGAACACCGAACGGTCTCGGCTTACATCGCCGAAGGGCGCACGAGGCCATCACTAACGAGGAGGTCAACGTTGAGAGGGTTAAGCGCCAGTGGAGCGCCGAAGAGCAGCGCATGATGGCGAGGGAGGAGGCATTGGCTGTGCATCGGGGCGTTCGGTTTATCAACCAACATCTGATCACCGTCGTTCCGAACCGCACCCTTGATGCCATCAAGGGTATGCGCAAGAACGACGGATACCGACGCCTCGTTGCTGCGGCTTTGGAGGATTTGTCCGCCACCTCTGACGAGAGTTCGTTTCTCTCTGGTGGCGGCTCCAGTCCTTCGGCCTCTCCTCATGCTTCCGCCATCTCTGTCCGCGGGTCATCGGGCTCGTCTCCGCATTCTCCGCCTTCGCCCGGCTGGGGTGATTTGTATGGTAGTTTTGCCGGCGCTATACGCGCCCTCATCCCGGTCGTGGAGGCCATCCAGGGGTGGAACTCCCGCCTTCTGGTCCAAATCGGATCAGAGATTCTGGATGGCCAGCGGAGTGCTGGGTCCGTTGTCCCGTGGCTCGCTGGCGTTTTCCCTCCGACTGCTCCTCAACTGCGACCGCCCAGACGCGCAATCGTCAATCCGGGTAGAAAAGCGCGACGGCGGGCGGAGTATGCGCGTATTCAGCGCCTATTCCGTTCGCATATGTCGCGCGTGGCTAGGGAGATCCTGGACGGTGCCCCTGAGACGGATGGTGTCCCCGATGTCCGGCAGATGGCCGAGCACTGGGGCCCGTTCGTCGCACAGGATTCTGTGCCTGTTGCGGCAGCCCCGCGTCTTCCGCCTAAGCGGGAGCTGCTGGGTACCTGGTCCCCGATCTCCTGTGAGGAGGTGGCAGCAATCAACCTGCCCCTCAACTCTGCCCCCGGATTGGACGGTATTAGTGTGCGTCTGTGGAGAGCCATTCCAGCGTCCATCAAGGCTCTCCTCTTCAACATCGTGCTGCATTGCGGAGGTTTTCCTGCAGATTTGCTGGTGAGTCGGACGGTTTTCATCCCGAAGAAGGGCGAATGCTCTCGACCGGGGGATTTCCGTCCGATTTCGATAACCTCCGTGGCCGTGAGGCATTTACACAAAATCTTGGCCCAGAGGCTTCGTGAGTCCAGGATTGTCGATCTGCGGCAGCGTTGCTTCGACGACGGATGCGGCGACAATGTCGCCGTCCTGGCTTCCTTGTTACTGGATGCCAGGTCCCGTCGCCGTGAAATGCACGCGGCCTCCCTGGATTTCGCGAAGGCCTTTGATAGCGTCAGCCACGGCGCTATCATCAATGCCTTGGCTGTAAAGGGCCTGCCTCACGGCCTCATTGATTATATTGGGCAGGTTTACGCCCATAGCAGCACGATGTTTGAAGTGCGCGGTGTCAGATCCGAGCTCTCACGTATTGGCAGAGGCGTCAGGCAGGGGGATCCTCTATCACCAGTGCTGTTTTGCCTGGTGGTTGATGTGATCATGAGATCCATACCTGCCGACGTCGGTTACGAACTGGGAGAGCATCGTATTAACAGCATTGCGTATGCTGACGATGTTCTCCTTTTTGCTGCCACCAGGTGGGGCCTCCAGACCTGTTTGCGGGTGGTGGAAGACAAGGCTAGGGAGATGGGGCTTCTCTTCCAAGGAAAGAAGTGCTCTGTTCTGTCCCTCGTTCCTTCCGGTCGAGAAAAGAAAGTTAAGATTTTGACGGCCCCCCAGTTCCAGCTGCGAGATGGCTCTTGGCTGTCGCAGCTGGATACTGCCGCCGAATGGCGCTATTTGGGGGTCGATTTTCGACCGGCTGGACCGAGGAGAGTTGGTTCAGATGTCTCAGTATATCTGGACCGGCTGAGCAGAGCGCCTCTGAAGCCCCAGCAGCGGCTTAAGATCGTCCGCTGCTTTCTTCTCCCTCGTCTCTACCACTCGCTGGTTTTGGGTAGGGCCACACTTGGCAAATTGAGAGCTCTGGATGTACAGACCCGCGCGGCGGTTCGCAGATGGCTTCGTGTGCCAAACGATGTTCCGGCGGCCTTTTTCCACTCACCGGTTTCGAGTGGCGGGCTCGGCATTCCCGCATTGGCCACCACAGTTCCAGGCCTGCTGTTTCAACGCCTTCGCAGCCTGGAAACCTCTACTGCCCCGCAGGTGCAGGCCATCGCCCATTACACCTGAGTGACCCGTCGCAGAGAGTGGGCGCGGCATGCTCTCACTCGCGACGGAGTGTGCCTGGCAACCAAACATCTGCGGGACGAGTGGTGGTCCCGCCGACTTCTTCGGTCGGTGGACGGCTTTGAGTTGCGGGAGTGTCGGGATTCAAATCTGTCCTCGTGGTGGGTGGATCATGGGAGCCACGCCATTCCCGGTCGTGATTATGTCCAGTACGTGCATGTCCGCGCCAATACCCTCCCAACGCGTATTCGAACGTCAAGGGGGGTGAGGCGCGAGCTGTACGCCACCAAATGTCGTGCCGGCTGTAATTCAACCGAGACAGCCGCGCACGTCATTCAGGGATGTTTTCGTACCCATGGTGGCCGCGTTCTTCGGCACAATGCTGTGTGCCGAATTCTAGCCGGAGGGCTGAGGAACGCGGGCTGGACTGTGCGCGAAGAGCCTGCGTACGTCACGGCCGAGGGCAAACGCAAGCCTGACTTGCTTTGCCTGCGTGGCTCCAAAGCCGTCGTTCTGGACGCGCAGGTCGTCAGCGGCGCGACTCCTTTGGGGGACGCCCACGAACGCAAATTGCGGTATTACAGGGACAATGCGTCCTTGTGTGAGGCGATCTCCCGGGAGACCGGCATCCAACGGCCGGACATCGGGTTCTCCTCCTGTACCATCTCTTGGAGGGGGATTTGGTGTATCGCGTCCGCTGACTGGCTTATTGGCATGGGGCTGACCAGGGGACTATTACGGGGCATAACAACCAGGGTGTTGCAGGGCAGCCACACCAACTGGACCCGGTGGAACCAGATGACAGCTGTGGTTCACACCGGGCCAAGGCAGCGGGACAGAGAGGGCATTGGGTGAGGGGTTGAGTTGATTTTTTTTTATGTGGGGAACCCACCCCCCAGAATGTCTTGGTCCTTTGTCCGTCCCTGTGCAGTTGGGTCGATCCCTCGGGTGTTACCTGATGTTGGATCCCCTAATTGTTTGTGTCCGTCTTCACCCTTTGAGGCTTTGGCTTTCCTCCTCTTTCTGTTGGTGGGCAATGCAAAAAAAAAAAAAAAAAAAAAAAATAGCCAAATGCCTCGTCATCTAATTAGTGACGCGCATGAATGGATTAACGAGATTCCCACTGTCCCTATCTACTGGGAGTTACCGTGGCTCTCCTAAAGACGTCCGGGTGACGCTCTTTACTGACCCTTGCGCCGGTTCTGGTGATCCATTGGTCCGTTGGATCCCGGCCCGCGCGGGTGATGTTCTGAGTCGATCTCGGGGTCTGAGAGTCGGGGTTGGAACGTGATGCGAATCGCTATGCGATGCGAAATCGTGTAGCGATATCAGTCCTCTAGTTAGGACCTCTAGCCTCTCGCGTTCAAGTTGTGCATCCACCTTCTCGTGGTACTCCTGAAAACGCCACCTACTTTGGAAAGTAAGATTCGGTAGGTGTCGGCTGAGTGATGTCACAGCGAAGTTTTCCCCCCTTTTTCGCACAGTCATGAGCCGGCATCAGTGATACTATGACCCTCTGATGGACGTCCGGGTGACGCTCTCTACTGATCCTTGCGCCGGTGCTGGTGATCCGGATTGATCCACCAGATCCCGGCCCGCGCGGGTGATGTTCTGAGCCGATCTCGGGGTCCGGGATTGTCGCGGTTGAAATCTGATGCTAATCGAATGGCTCTCAAGTGACAGCGTCCTTCCTGTCTTCCCTCTCACACACCTTCCGCACTTCCCGGCAGCCCATCTCCATCCGTTCGTCTCTATTGTTCTTCGGTGCAGTAGAGAGGAACAGGGGTTGTCAATACTCGCCCACCGGGCCCTGCGCTTCTGAGGTCTTTGGCCCAGCGGCGACGGAACCGGTGGTTACTAATCTTTTCTTTTCTTTTCAGGTCTCCCCATACCTTTAGGAAAGCCACCCCTCTCTCTCTCTCTCTTTATCACCCCTCTTTAACAATACTTACTAACACTACTAACACTCATCACTCTTCTTTCTCTTTTTCGTCCCTCTACTCTCTTTCCCTCCTGAGCTAAAAGCTCTCACCTCAACCCCTTTTTCACTCCTTTTCGTACTATCTCTTTTGCTATCGCTTTTCTATCTCTATACTCTTTTCTCATTTACTTGCATAAAACAGCATGCAACGCTACGAGTCGGTGCCAGCATTGCTGGCCGAATGGCTCTAATGTAGCAACACACACACACATACACTCTCTCACACACTTACATTCTCTCTCTCTCCCTTTTCTTTCTCTCTTTTTCTTCCTTCTTTATTCCTTTCCTCTATTTCCTTAAACAGCATGTATCGCTACGAGTCGGTGTCAGCATTGCTGACCAAATGGCTCTTACGTAGCAACACACACACACACACGTTCTGTTTTTCTATCTCCTCTTTCTCCCCCTATTCTTTCTTTCTTTACTCCACTCCAATTAACAACTCTCACTAACAACTTCATTACTAACACTTTCATTGATCTGTCTACTCTGTCGCTTTTACCAATCCCTTAATACAGCATAGCTACGAGTCGGTGTCAGATTGACCAAATGGCTCTTATGTAGCGAGCGCACCTAGAAGCGTTGGTGGAACGTGTCTGTGGCCTTGTGGGCAACGCACTTTTAAGAAGTGGGGAGCCTGCAGTGGCTAGGGTCACGTTCCCGTACTCGGCTTTCCTATCCCCTCTACATCCAATCTCCCGGCAGCCCAACCCCATCCGTTTGTCTCTGTTGTGCCTCGGTACAGTGGAGAGAGACAGGGGCTGTTGTACTCACCCACCGGGCCCTGCGCTTCTGAGGTCTCAGACCCAGCGGCGACGGAACCGGGGGTTACTAATACTTTTCTCTTTTCAGGCTTCCATCCTTTGTCGTTTTTCATTATTATCGCCCGGTCGTTTGTTTCCAACTCGTCCGTTGTGGTAGGAAAATCGACGCATTAGAAATAGATAGATAGGTAGGCGTTTCCTCCTAATGGCGCCCGTCTTAAGGCTAAGGTCAAGGATCGTGCCGATGGTCTGAATGGCCGCGAAGACGAAAAATCGCGGTCGCTAGCGGTCCACCACCTCGGGGTACCTGCTGTCCCCCCGTTGTATTTAGGCTTGGCGGCGTAATGGTGGCTCTGCGCTGCTCGACTTCTTTTCCACCGTACTCGTGGGAACAAAAATGATGAATAATTTTGTAAAAATTTTGGTGAGGAGGAGTGCCCGCCTGGCAGATCGCTTCCCGCCAGGTGCGGCTGCTAATAGGGAGGCAAGGGACGTGCCTGTCGTCGAGTCGCGAGTACGCTCGTGCGCGCGCTTGGAGACAGCCTCCGCTTCCTCGAGAGCGCCTCACCAAGCTGTGCCCGAGCGATTCCGCGACGTAAAACGACTTTGCGCACAGCCCCAAGGTTGCGGCCTTCGCGCCGTTCGAGTTTTGTTAACGCGATGCGATAGTAGGAACAGCTTAATAAGGTCTTCACCGGCAATCATCGACCGGGAAGAAGAAATTAGGAATAGGGAATCTAGCACAAAATTAGTATCCGCGATTAGACCCGCGATTAGTTCCGCGAATAGTCCCGCGAAAAACCCCGCGGTAGAAAATAAGATTAGATACGCGAATGTTTCCCAATTAGAACCCCATAGTGTATGTGATCCGGGTTCCTCTTCGCAGCCGCAGCAACAAGCTCCGGCAAGTAGCGTCCCCTTTTCCTCATTTGCGTCCACGGGAGTGAGGATACTGCAGCTGAACATGAGGCGTTCAGCTGTAGTTACGGGTGAGGTGCGTCAGCTTGTCGCCGAAAAGCGACTTGACGTCCTGTTATTGCAGGAGTTGCACGTCAAGAAGCATGGCAAGAGCCACACCTTCGTTGGCTTAGGGAAGAATATGAGGGTAGCTGCTGTATGCTCAGAACGCCCCTGGGCTGCAGTGGCAGTCTGTAACCCTCAATTCCAAATGGTGTTTGTCTCGCAGCTTAGCACGACACATTGCGTCTGTGTGGAAGTGCAGGCTCCCAATTTTTCTTTCTACGTCGCATCGTGCTACTTCCAGTACAGCGACGAGATAGAAAAATACCTCAGACACCTCGAAGTGGTGCTTCATTCGCTGAGGGGGAAGAGATTGTTAGTGGCAGTAGACGCCAATGCTCGGTCGTCACTCTGGGGTCTCCAAGAGACAGACGAAAGAGGTGCGAAATTTGAAGACCTCATCCGAGCATATGGAGTAAACGTGGTGAATGATGTCGGACAGGGACCCACCTTTTGGACGGCAAGAGGTTCGTCTTTCATCGATGTAACCTTGACGTCGTCCTCCATGAACAAATTCATCAATGATTGGAAGGTGAGGCCCGACTGGACGACCAGCGACCACAACGCAGTCGACATCAGATTGAGGGTGCCAAAGGGGTCAGGTGGAGATCGGGGTGCCGCGAACATGAGGTTTGACACTCGTCGGGCTGATTGGGAGCGGTTCTCCGAGAGCTTGACTGATCTTTCAAGATCGAGACTGGAGGTCCTCGATGTCTGTTCTGCGAATAGAGTAGATGAGATGGCGGAGACGTTGGCAGCGGTACTCACCGAAGCCTGTTCCGCGTCGATGCCAAGAAAAAGACGATTTAGGAAGTCCAACCCGTGGTGGACGGTCGAATTAACTATACTCAAAAAGGGAGTATACAGAAAGAGGCGTGCACTCCAGAGAGGGCGGGACAAGCCCACTTACCTTTCTCTGAAGTTGGAATACCGCTCTTCTTTGCGGAAATACGGCAGAGAGGTGAGGAAGGCGAAGCTTGCGAGCTGGCGGAAGTTTGTCACATCGCACGGTAACTCGGAGCCCTGGGGATTCGTTTATAAACTCCAGGCGAGAAAACTCCAAGTTGAGGGGGTGCTCAGCACACTCCGGTGTGGCGAATATTCCACGAAGACTTTAGAGGAGACCGCCGGCTACCTCCTAGACGTGCACACTCCGGATGACCGGGAACAGGATGACACGTTCGAACAACGTGAAATTCGTCTCGCTTCGAAGGTTTCCCCCGACACGGTCGACGCCTCATTCTTCACGGCGGCAGAAATGGCTGTAGCGGTGAAAACTTTTAAAAATAATAAGGCTCCAGGAATGGACCTTATTGAGGTTGCGGTTTTGAAAGCCGCTTGTAGGATAATTCCCGGTCAGTTTCTTAGATTATTTAACGGATGCCTTCAGTGGGGCGTCTTTCCCTCAATCTGGAAGGAGGGCTCGCTTCGAGTCCTTCTGAAGGGTGAGGACAAGGACGAGAAGGATCCGAAATCCTATAGACCCATCTGTCTCCTCTCCGTAGTAGGAAAACTTTTCGAGAAACTTCTCAAAACCCGCCTCATGGACGCGTCACTGGCACCGGGTAGGGTCTCCGATCGACAGTTCGGTTTCATGCCCGGAAGGTCGACGGAGGATGCTGTTGTGGAGATGCGGCGTATGGTTTCTGCCTCTGAAAAGAGGTACGCCGTCGCGCTTCTCTTCGACATCTCCGGGGCTTTTGACAACGTCTGGTGGCCTCTTGTACTAGCTAGTTTAAAAGAACGGAATTGCCCGCGGAACGTCTTCGAAGTCCTCCGGAGTTATTTCGAAAATCGGACAGTAAAAATCGCGTTCGGTGCTACAGAGGTGTCCAAGCGGGCCGCGAGGGGGTGCCCACAAGGTTCCGTCCTCGGTCCGACTTGTTGGAACCTCATGTTCGACGGCCTTCTGCGGCTCCTAGAAGGCTTGGTCGAAAATCGGTTTGCCGCGTACGCGGATGATCTCGTTGTCGTTATAAACGGGGATTCGCGAAACGAAATTGAATTTAAAGGCCAACGGGTGGTCAACGCGATCATAAATTGGTGCGAGTCCGCGAAGCTTCAGATCTCCGAACGCAAGACTGAAGCTATAATATTAAAAAGCGCCGCGATAAATAGAAACCATATAGGCAGACGGGGAGGAGCACGTCCGGATAGGAAGCGTAGAAACAATAAAAAGATCGCGACTCTCGAAAGTAGACCACCTATAATAAAAATCAAAAACACGAAGATAGGGTTTAAACAGACCGTCAAATATCTTGGCGTTTATATAGATAAATTCCTTAAAGTTAGAACGCATTGCCAATATTTGAAAAACAAAGTCGGGATACTCTTCCAAAAGCTAGGTGCGTTAGCGAGAGCCAACTGGGGCCTAAGATTTAGGGCACTATCCGCAATTTACCGGGGAGTGTTCGCACCGACGGTGGCTTATGCGGCCGCGGGGTGGGCAGACCTGTGTACGGAGAGTGACGTTAGGATTTTAAAAGCCTTGCAGCGCCGGGTCCTCATTTCGACTACCGGCGCATATCGCACGGCATCGTGGGAATCGCTTTGTGTCGTCGCGGGAGCAATGCCAGTCGACATATTATTAAAAGAAAATATCGCGCGTTATCAAATCAGAATAGGGAAAAACGCCAAGATCGGGAATATAGAAATCTCCGCCGAAATAGGGAAAAATAACGCTTTCGCTGAAATTAGGGAAGAAGCGACGAACATGTGGCAGACCAAATGGGCTTCTTCCAGCAAGGGTCGTACCACGTTCGCCTTTTTCGGGGACGTACGCCGTAGACTGGCTACACCGTCCCTGGAAACAAATCATTGGAGCACGCAGGTCCTCACTGGACACGGAGATTTCCGAGCACGCCTCAAATCGCTCAATCTCGTGGACAGTGACGCGTGCATATGTGGGAGTGGAACAGACACGGTGCAACACTTCTTGTTGGACTGTCCACTCTTCGATGCGCAGAGAGAGGCTCTACGCGATATGGTTCCGCAAAGCGAGTGGCGATGGCCGGAGACGGCGCACTTCTTAGTGTCGAGCTCAGAGGCCTACGCGGCATTCGCTGGTTTTTGCTGCGAGTCCCTTTGGCTAAAGGGATTCGAATCGTAAAACGTTAGAGAAAAAGGTGTAGGGTAAAGGTCATTCAGCTGAAAAAGTCGGAGTCTTCAGTTATGAGAGGGCGGTCCCGTAATCTTCTCGGATATGCCGCATTCTCGAATGATCTTCGCGTCGCGTAATTTTAAGTTAGAAGGAAATATAGGCAGGTAGATAAGTTTCCCAAAAACCCTTATCCAATGGCTTCCAAGTCATTTCCTTCACCCCCATCTTATCCCTATCCAGTTTCCTTCCTCAACTTCCGCCCATAACAGGGTCAGGGCGTGTATCCGGGTCGGGATACAATGGACAGGCCTCCCCGTGGTTCCCCGTGGGCGCGTCTATAAGCGAGAAGGGGTCTCTGCGTCGTCTGCAAGCGTGTAGACCGGCGGTCTGGGCCCTGGGAAGGAAGGTGGGCTTAAGGCGCGGCTAAACTGTCCATCCTGCGCATAAGATCCCGCAGGCGCTGCTGGATTTTTCCATCGCCCGTCTCGGGGCAACGTCGCTAGACAGTGGAGCCATGGTGGTTGTTGTGTGTGCCCGATAGGGCGAGGAAACAGGAGTGCGTCCTTTTCGGAGGGCGTGCTTTAACATTAACTGTCCCTATCTACTGGGAGTTACCGTGGCTCTCCTAAGGACGTCCGGGTGACGCTCTTTACTGACCCTTGCGCCGGTTCTGGTGATCCATTGGTCCGTTGGATCCCGGCCCGCGCGGGTGATGTTCTGAGTCGATCTCGGGGTCTGAGAGTCGGGGTTGGAACGTGATGCGAATCGCTATGCGATGCGAAATCGTGTAGCGATATAAGTCCTCTAGTTAGGACCTCTAGCCTCTCGCGTTCAAGTTGTGCATCCACCTTCTCGTGGTACTCCTGAAAACGCCACCTACTTTGGAAAGTAAGATTCGGTAGGTGTCGGCTGAGTGATGTCACAGCGAAGTTTTCCCCCCTTTTTCGCACAGTCATGAGCCGGCATCAGTGATACTATGACCCTCTGATGGACGTCCGGGTGACGCTCTCTACTGATCCTTGCGCCGGTGCTGGTGATCCGGATTGATCCACCAGATCCCGGCCCGCGCGGGTGATGTTCTGAGCCGATCTCGGGGTCCGGGATTGTCGCGGTTGAAATCTGATGCTAATCGAATGGCTCTCAAGTGACAGCGTCCTTCCTGTCTTCCCTCTCACACACCTTCCGCACTTCCCGGCAGCCCATCTCCATCCGTTCGTCTCTATTGTTCTTCGGTGCAGTAGAGAGGAACAGGGGTTGTCAATACTCGCCCACCGGGCCCTGCGCTTCTGAGGTCTTTGGCCCAGCGGCGACGGAACCGGTGGTTACTAATCTTTTCTTTTCTTTTCAGGTCTCCCCATACCTTTAGGAAAGCCACCCCTCTCTCTCTCTCTCTTTATCACCCCTCTTTAACAATACTTACTAACACTACTAACACTCATCACTCTTCTTTCTCTTTTTCGTCCCTCTACTCTCTTTCCCTCCTGAGCTAAAAGCTCTCACCTCAACCCCTTTTTCACTCCTTTTCGTACTATCTCTTTTGCCATCGCTTTTCTATCTCTATACTCTTTTCTCATTTACTTGCATAAAACAGCATGCAACGCTACGAGTCGGTGCCAGCATTGCTGGCCGAATGGCTCTAATGTAGCAACACACACACACATACACTCTCTCACACACTTACATTCTCTCTCTCTCTCCCTTTTCTTTCTCTTTTTCTTCCTTCTTTATTCCTTTCCTCTATTTCCTTAAACAGCATGTATCGCTACGAGTCGGTGTCAGCATTGCTGACCAAATGGCTCTTACGTAGCAACACACACACACACACGTTCTGTTTTTCTATCTCCTCTTTCTCCCCCTATTCTTTCTTTCTTTACTCCACTCCAATTAACAACTCTCACTAACAACTTCATTACTAACACTTTCATTGATCTGTCTACTCTGTCGCTTTTACCAATCCCTTAATACAGCATAGCTACGAGTCGGTGTCAGATTGACCAAATGGCTCTTATGTAGCGAGCGCACCTAGAAGCGTTGGTGGAACGTGTCTGTGGCCTTGTGGGCAACGCACTTTTAAGAAGTGGGGAGCCTGCAGTGGCTAGGGTCACGTTCCCGTACTCGGCTTTCCTATCCCCTCTACATCCAATCTCCCGGCAGCCCAACCCCATCCGTTTGTCTCTGTTGTGCCTCGGTACAGTGGAGAGAGACAGGGGCTGTTGTACTCACCCACCGGGCCCTGCGCTTCTGAGGTCTCAGACCCAGCGGCGACGGAACCGGGGGTTACTAATACTTTTCTCTTTTCAGGCTTCCATCCTTTGTCGTTTTTCATTATTATCGCCCGGTCGTTTGTTTCCAACTCGTCCGTTGTGGTAGGAAAATCGACGCATTAGAAATAGATAGATAGGTAGGCGTTTCCTCCTAATGGCGCCCGTCTTAAGGCTAAGGTCAAGGATCGTGCCGATGGTCTGAATGGCCGCGAAGACGAAAAATCGCGGTCGCTAGCGGTCCACCACCTCGGGGTACCTGCTGTCCCCCCGTTGTATTTAGGCTTGGCGGCGTAATGGTGGCTCTGCGCTGCTCGACTTCTTTTCCACCGTACTCGTGGGAACAAAAATGATGAATAATTTTCTAACAATTTTGGTGAGGAGGAGTGCCCGCCTGGCAGATCGCTTCCCGCCAGGTGCGGCTGCTAATAGGGAGGCAAGGGACGTGCCTGTCGTCGAGTCGCGAGTACGCTCGTGCGCGCGCTTGGAGACAGCCTCCGCTTCCTCGAGAGCGCCTCACCAAGCTGTGCCCGAGCGATTCCGCGACGTAAAACGACTTTGCGCACAGCCCCAAGGTTGCGGCCTTCGCGCCGTTCGAGTTTTGTTAACGCGATGCGATAGTAGGAACAGCTTAATAAGGTCTTCACCGGCAATCATCGACCGGGAAGAAGAAATTAGGAATAGGGAATCTAGCACAAAATTAGTATCCGCGATTAGACCCGCGATTAGTTCCGCGAATAGTCCCGCGAAAAACCCCGCGGTAGAAAATAAGATTAGATACGCGAATGTTTCCCAATTAGAACCCCATAGTGTATGTGATCCGGGTTCCTCTTCGCAGCCGCAGCAACAAGCTCCGGCAAGTAGCGTCCCCTTTTCCTCATTTGCGTCCACGGGAGTGAGGATACTGCAGCTGAACATGAGGCGTTCAGCTGTAGTTACGGGTGAGGTGCGTCAGCTTGTCGCCGAAAAGCGACTTGACGTCCTGTTATTGCAGGAGTTGCACGTCAAGAAGCATGGCAAGAGCCACACCTTCGTTGGCTTAGGGAAGAATATGAGGGTAGCTGCTGTATGCTCAGAACGCCCCTGGGCTGCAGTGGCAGTCTGTAACCCTCAATTCCAAATGGTGTTTGTCTCGCAGCTTAGCACGACACATTGCGTCTGTGTGGAAGTGCAGGCTCCCAATTTTTCTTTCTACGTCGCATCGTGCTACTTCCAGTACAGCGACGAGATAGAAAAATACCTCAGACACCTCGAAGTGGTGCTTCATTCGCTGAGGGGGAAGAGATTGTTAGTGGCAGTAGACGCCAATGCTCGGTCGTCACTCTGGGGTCTCCAAGAGACAGACGAAAGAGGTGCGAAATTTGAAGACCTCATCCGAGCATATGGAGTAAACGTGGTGAATGATGTCGGACAGGGACCCACCTTTTGGACGGCAAGAGGTTCGTCTTTCATCGATGTAACCTTGACGTCGTCCTCCATGAACAAATTCATCAATGATTGGAAGGTGAGGCCCGACTGGACGACCAGCGACCACAACGCAGTCGACATCAGATTGAGGGTGCCAAAGGGGTCAGGTGGAGATCGGGGTGCCGCGAACATGAGGTTTGACACTCGTCGGGCTGATTGGGAGCGGTTCTCCGAGAGCTTGACTGATATTTCAAGATCGAGACTGGAGGTCCTCGATGTCTGTTCTGTGAATAGAGTAGATGAGATGGCGGAGACGTTGGCAGCGGTACTCACCGAAGCCTGTTCCGCGTCGATGCCAAGAAAAAGACGATTTAGGAAGTCCAACCCGTGGTGGACGGTCGAATTAACTATACTCAAAAAGGGAGTATACAGAAAGAGGCGTGCACTCCAGAGAGGGCGGGACAAGCCCACTTACCTTTCTCTGAAGTTGGAATACCGCTCTTCTTTGCGGAAATACGGCAGAGGGGTGAGGAAGGCGAAGCTTGCGAGCTGGCGGAAGTTTGTCACATCGCACGGTAACTCGGAGCCCTGGGGATTCGTTTATAAACTCCAGGCGAGAAAACTCCAAGTTGAGGGGGTGCTCAGCACACTCCGGTGTGGCGAATATTCCACGAAGACTTTAGAGGAGACCGCCGGCTACCTCCTAGACGTGCACACTCCGGATGACCGGGAACAGGATGACACGTTCGAACAACGTGAAATTCGTCTCGCTTCGAAGGTTTCCCCCGACACGGTCGACGCCTCATTCTTCACGGCGGCAGAAATGGCTGTAGCGGTGAAAACTTTTAAAAATAATAAGGCTCCAGGAATGGACCTTATTGAGGTTGCGGTTTTGAAAGCCGCTTGTAGGATAATTCCCGGTCAGTTTCTTAGATTATTTAACGGATGCCTTCAGTGGGGCGTCTTTCCCTCAATCTGGAAGGAGGGCTCGCTTCGAGTCCTTCTGAAGGGTGAGGACAAGGACGAGAAGGATCCGAAATCCTATAGACCCATCTGTCTCCTCTCCGTAGTAGGAAAACTTTTCGAGAAACTTCTCAAAACCCGCCTCATGGACGCGTCACTGGCACCGGGTAGGGTCTCCGATCGACAGTTCGGTTTCATGCCCGGAAGGTCGACGGAGGATGCTGTTGTGGAGATGCGGCGTATGGTTTCTGCCTCTGAAAAGAGGTACGCCGTCGCGCTTCTCTTCGACATCTCCGGGGCTTTTGACAACGTCTGGTGGCCTCTTGTACTAGCTAGTTTAAAAGAACGGAATTGCCCGCGGAACGTCTTCGAAGTCCTCCGGAGTTATTTCGAAAATCGGACAGTAAAAATCGCGTTCGGTGCTACAGAGGTGTCCAAGCGGGCCGCGAGGGGGTGCCCACAAGGTTCCGTCCTCGGTCCGACTTGTTGGAACCTCATGTTCGACGGCCTTCTGCGGCTCCTAGAAGGCTTGGTCGAAAATCGGTTTGCCGCGTACGCGGATGATCTCGTTGTCGTTATAAACGGGGATTCGCGAAACGAAATTGAATTTAAAGGCCAACGGGTGGTCAACGCGATCATAAATTGGTGCGAGTCCGCGAAGCTTCAGATCTCCGAACGCAAGACTGAAGCTATAATATTAAAAAGCGCCGCGATAAATAGAAACCATATAGGCAGACGGGGAGGAGCACGTCCGGATAGGAAGCGTAGAAACAATAAAAAGATCGCGACTCTCGAAAGTAGACCACCTATAATAAAAATCAAAAACACGAAGATAGGGTTTAAACAGACCGTCAAATATCTTGGCGTTTATATAGATAAATTCCTTAAAGTTAGAACGCATTGCCAATATTTGAAAAACAAAGTCGGGATACTCTTCCAAAAGCTAGGTGCGTTAGCGAGAGCCAACTGGGGCCTAAGATTTAGGGCACTATCCGCAATTTACCGGGGAGTGTTCGCACCGACGGTGGCTTATGCGGCCGCGGGGTGGGCAGACCTGTGTACGGAGAGTGACGTTAGGATTTTAAAAGCCTTGCAGCGCCGGGTCCTCATTTCGACTACCGGCGCATATCGCACGGCATCGTGGGAATCGCTTTGTGTCGTCGCGGGAGCAATGCCAGTCGACATATTATTAAAAGAAAATATCGCGCGTTATCAAATCAGAATAGGGAAAAACGCCAAGATCGGGAATATAGAAATCTCCGCCGAAATAGGGAAAAATAACGCTTTCGCTGAAATTAGGGAAGAAGCGACGAACATGTGGCAGACCAAATGGGCTTCTTCCAGCAAGGGTCGTACCACGTTCGCCTTTTTCGGGGACGTACGCCGTAGACTGGCTACACCGTCCCTGGAAACAAATCATTGGAGCACGCAGGTCCTCACTGGACACGGAGATTTCCGAGCACGCCTCAAATCGCTCAATCTCGTGGACAGTGACGCGTGCATATGTGGGAGTGGAACAGACACGGTGCAACACTTCTTGTTGGACTGTCCACTCTTCGATGCGCAGAGAGAGGCTCTACGCGATATGGTTCCGCAAAGCGAGTGGCGATGGCCGGAGACGGCGCACTTCTTAGTGTCGAGCTCAGAGGCCTACGCGGCATTCGCTGGTTTTTGCTGCGAGTCCCTTTGGCTAAAGGGATTCGAATCGTAAAACGTTAGAGAAAAAGGTGTAGGGTAAAGGTCATTCAGCTGAAAAAGTCGGAGTCTTCAGTTATGAGAGGGCGGTCCCGTAATCTTCTCGGATATGCCGCATTCTCGAATGATCTTCGCGTCGCGTAATTTTAAGTTAGAAGGAAATATAGGCAGGTAGATAAGTTTCCCAAAAACCCTTATCCAATGGCTTCCAAGTCATTTCCTTCACCCCCATCTTATCCCTATCCAGTTTCCTTCCTCAACTTCCGCCCATAACAGGGTCAGGGCGTGTATCCGGGTCGGGATACAATGGACAGGCCTCCCCGTGGTTCCCCGTGGGCGCGTCTATAAGCGAGAAGGGGTCTCTGCGTCGTCTGCAAGCGTGTAGACCGGCGGTCTGGGCCCTGGGAAGGAAGGTGGGCTTAAGGCGCGGCTAAACTGTCCATCCTGCGCATAAGATCCCGCAGGCGCTGCTGGATTTTTCCATCGCCCGTCTCGGGGCAACGTCGCTAGACAGTGGAGCCATGGTGGTTGTTGTGTGTGCCCGATAGGGCGAGGAAACAGGAGTGCGTCCTTTTCGGAGGGCGTGCTTTAACATTAACTGTCCCTATCTACTGGGAGTTACCGTGGCTCTCCTAAGGACGTCCGGGTGACGCTCTTTACTGACCCTTGCGCCGGTTCTGGTGATCCATTGGTCCGTTGGATCCCGGCCCGCGCGGGTGATGTTCTGAGTCGATCTCGGGGTCTGAGAGTCGGGGTTGGAACGTGATGCGAATCGCTATGCGATGCGAAATCGTGTAGCGATATAAGTCCTCTAGTTAGGACCTCTAGCCTCTCGCGTTCAAGTTGTGCATCCACCTTCTCGTGGTACTCCTGAAAACGCCACCTACTTTGGAAAGTAAGATTCGGTAGGTGTCGGCTGAGTGATGTCACAGCGAAGTTTTCCCCCCTTTTTCGCACAGTCATGAGCCGGCATCAGTGATACTATGACCCTCTGATGGACGTCCGGGTGACGCTCTCTACTGATCCTTGCGCCGGTGCTGGTGATCCGGATTGATCCACCAGATCCCGGCCCGCGCGGGTGATGTTCTGAGCCGATCTCGGGGTCCGGGATTGTCGCGGTTGAAATCTGATGCTAATCGAATGGCTCTCAAGTGACAGCGTCCTTCCTGTCTTCCCTCTCACACACCTTCCGCACTTCCCGGCAGCCCATCTCCATCCGTTCGTCTCTATTGTTCTTCGGTGCAGTAGAGAGGAACAGGGGTTGTCAATACTCGCCCACCGGGCCCTGCGCTTCTGAGGTCTTTGGCCCAGCGGCGACGGAACCGGTGGTTACTAATCTTTTCTTTTCTTTTCAGGTCTCCCCATACCTTTAGGAAAGCCACCCCTCTCTCTCTCTCTCTTTATCACCCCTCTTTAACAATACTTACTAACACTACTAACACTCATCACTCTTCTTTCTCTTTTTCGTCCCTCTACTCTCTTTCCCTCCTGAGCTAAAAGCTCTCACCTCAACCCCTTTTTCACTCCTTTTCGTACTATCTCTTTTGCCATCGCTTTTCTATCTCTATACTCTTTTCTCATTTACTTGCATAAAACAGCATGCAACGCTACGAGTCGGTGCCAGCATTGCTGGCCGAATGGCTCTAATGTAGCAACACACACACACATACACTCTCTCACACACTTACATTCTCTCTCTCTCTCCCTTTTCTTTCTCTTTTTCTTCCTTCTTTATTCCTTTCCTCTATTTCCTTAAACAGCATGTATCGCTACGAGTCGGTGTCAGCATTGCTGACCAAATGGCTCTTACGTAGCAACACACACACACACACGTTCTGTTTTTCTATCTCCTCTTTCTCCCCCTATTCTTTCTTTCTTTACTCCACTCCAATTAACAACTCTCACTAACAACTTCATTACTAACACTTTCATTGATCTGTCTACTCTGTCGCTTTTACCAATCCCTTAATACAGCATAGCTACGAGTCGGTGTCAGATTGACCAAATGGCTCTTATGTAGCGAGCGCACCTAGAAGCGTTGGTGGAACGTGTCTGTGGCCTTGTGGGCAACGCACTTTTAAGAAGTGGGGAGCCTGCAGTGGCTAGGGTCACGTTCCCGTACTCGGCTTTCCTATCCCCTCTACATCCAATCTCCCGGCAGCCCAACCCCATCCGTTTGTCTCTGTTGTGCCTCGGTACAGTGGAGAGAGACAGGGGCTGTTGTACTCACCCACCGGGCCCTGCGCTTCTGAGGTCTCAGACCCAGCGGCGACGGAACCGGGGGTTACTAATACTTTTCTCTTTTCAGGCTTCCATCCTTTGTCGTTTTTCATTATTATCGCCCGGTCGTTTGTTTCCAACTCGTCCGTTGTGGTAGGAAAATCGACGCATTAGAAATAGATAGATAGGTAGGCGTTTCCTCCTAATGGCGCCCGTCTTAAGGCTAAGGTCAAGGATCGTGCCGATGGTCTGAATGGCCGCGAAGACGAAAAATCGCGGTCGCTAGCGGTCCACCACCTCGGGGTACCTGCTGTCCCCCCGTTGTATTTAGGCTTGGCGGCGTAATGGTGGCTCTGCGCTGCTCGACTTCTTTTCCACCGTACTCGTGGGAACAAAAATGATGAATAATTTTCTAACAATTTTGGTGAGGAGGAGTGCCCGCCTGGCAGATCGCTTCCCGCCAGGTGCGGCTGCTAATAGGGAGGCAAGGGACGTGCCTGTCGTCGAGTCGCGAGTACGCTCGTGCGCGCGCTTGGAGACAGCCTCCGCTTCCTCGAGAGCGCCTCACCAAGCTGTGCCCGAGCGATTCCGCGACGTAAAACGACTTTGCGCACAGCCCCAAGGTTGCGGCCTTCGCGCCGTTCGAGTTTTGTTAACGCGATGCGATAGTAGGAACAGCTTAATAAGGTCTTCACCGGCAATCATCGACCGGGAAGAAGAAATTAGGAATAGGGAATCTAGCACAAAATTAGTATCCGCGATTAGACCCGCGATTAGTTCCGCGAATAGTCCCGCGAAAAACCCCGCGGTAGAAAATAAGATTAGATACGCGAATGTTTCCCAATTAGAACCCCATAGTGTATGTGATCCGGGTTCCTCTTCGCAGCCGCAGCAACAAGCTCCGGCAAGTAGCGTCCCCTTTTCCTCATTTGCGTCCACGGGAGTGAGGATACTGCAGCTGAACATGAGGCGTTCAGCTGTAGTTACGGGTGAGGTGCGTCAGCTTGTCGCCGAAAAGCGACTTGACGTCCTGTTATTGCAGGAGTTGCACGTCAAGAAGCATGGCAAGAGCCACACCTTCGTTGGCTTAGGGAAGAATATGAGGGTAGCTGCTGTATGCTCAGAACGCCCCTGGGCTGCAGTGGCAGTCTGTAACCCTCAATTCCAAATGGTGTTTGTCTCGCAGCTTAGCACGACACATTGCGTCTGTGTGGAAGTGCAGGCTCCCAATTTTTCTTTCTACGTCGCATCGTGCTACTTCCAGTACAGCGACGAGATAGAAAAATACCTCAGACACCTCGAAGTGGTGCTTCATTCGCTGAGGGGGAAGAGATTGTTAGTGGCAGTAGACGCCAATGCTCGGTCGTCACTCTGGGGTCTCCAAGAGACAGACGAAAGAGGTGCGAAATTTGAAGACCTCATCCGAGCATATGGAGTAAACGTGGTGAATGATGTCGGACAGGGACCCACCTTTTGGACGGCAAGAGGTTCGTCTTTCATCGATGTAACCTTGACGTCGTCCTCCATGAACAAATTCATCAATGATTGGAAGGTGAGGCCCGACTGGACGACCAGCGACCACAACGCAGTCGACATCAGATTGAGGGTGCCAAAGGGGTCAGGTGGAGATCGGGGTGCCGCGAACATGAGGTTTGACACTCGTCGGGCTGATTGGGAGCGGTTCTCCGAGAGCTTGACTGATATTTCAAGATCGAGACTGGAGGTCCTCGATGTCTGTTCTGTGAATAGAGTAGATGAGATGGCGGAGACGTTGGCAGCGGTACTCACCGAAGCCTGTTCCGCGTCGATGCCAAGAAAAAGACGATTTAGGAAGTCCAACCCGTGGTGGACGGTCGAATTAACTATACTCAAAAAGGGAGTATACAGAAAGAGGCGTGCACTCCAGAGAGGGCGGGACAAGCCCACTTACCTTTCTCTGAAGTTGGAATACCGCTCTTCTTTGCGGAAATACGGCAGAGGGGTGAGGAAGGCGAAGCTTGCGAGCTGGCGGAAGTTTGTCACATCGCACGGTAACTCGGAGCCCTGGGGATTCGTTTATAAACTCCAGGCGAGAAAACTCCAAGTTGAGGGGGTGCTCAGCACACTCCGGTGTGGCGAATATTCCACGAAGACTTTAGAGGAGACCGCCGGCTACCTCCTAGACGTGCACACTCCGGATGACCGGGAACAGGATGACACGTTCGAACAACGTGAAATTCGTCTCGCTTCGAAGGTTTCCCCCGACACGGTCGACGCCTCATTCTTCACGGCGGCAGAAATGGCTGTAGCGGTGAAAACTTTTAAAAATAATAAGGCTCCAGGAATGGACCTTATTGAGGTTGCGGTTTTGAAAGCCGCTTGTAGGATAATTCCCGGTCAGTTTCTTAGATTATTTAACGGATGCCTTCAGTGGGGCGTCTTTCCCTCAATCTGGAAGGAGGGCTCGCTTCGAGTCCTTCTGAAGGGTGAGGACAAGGACGAGAAGGATCCGAAATCCTATAGACCCATCTGTCTCCTCTCCGTAGTAGGAAAACTTTTCGAGAAACTTCTCAAAACCCGCCTCATGGACGCGTCACTGGCACCGGGTAGGGTCTCCGATCGACAGTTCGGTTTCATGCCCGGAAGGTCGACGGAGGATGCTGTTGTGGAGATGCGGCGTATGGTTTCTGCCTCTGAAAAGAGGTACGCCGTCGCGCTTCTCTTCGACATCTCCGGGGCTTTTGACAACGTCTGGTGGCCTCTTGTACTAGCTAGTTTAAAAGAACGGAATTGCCCGCGGAACGTCTTCGAAGTCCTCCGGAGTTATTTCGAAAATCGGACAGTAAAAATCGCGTTCGGTGCTACAGAGGTGTCCAAGCGGGCCGCGAGGGGGTGCCCACAAGGTTCCGTCCTCGGTCCGACTTGTTGGAACCTCATGTTCGACGGCCTTCTGCGGCTCCTAGAAGGCTTGGTCGAAAATCGGTTTGCCGCGTACGCGGATGATCTCGTTGTCGTTATAAACGGGGATTCGCGAAACGAAATCGAATCTGAAGGCCAACGGGTGGTCAACGCGATCGTAAATTGGTGCGAGTCCGCGAAGCTTCAGATCTCCGAACGCAAGACTGAAGCTATAATATTAAAAAGCGCCGCGATAAATAGAAACCATATAGGCAGACGGGGAGGAGCACGTCCGGATAGGAAGCGTAGAAACAATAAAAAGATCGCGACTCTCGAAAGTAGGCCACCTATAATAAAAATCAAAAACACGAAGATAGGGTTTAAACAGACCGTCAAATATCTTGGCGTTTATATAGATAAATTCCTTAAAGTTAGAACGCATTGCCAATATTTGAAAAACAAAGTCGGGATACTCTTCCAAAAGCTAGGTGCGTTAGCGAGAGCCAACTGGGGCCTAAGATTTAGGGCACTATCCGCAATTTACCGGGGAGTGTTCGCACCGACGGTGGCTTATGCGGCCGCGGGGTGGGCAGACCTGTGTACGGAGAGTGACGTTAGGATTTTAAAAGCCTTGCAGCGCCGGGTCCTCATTTCGACTACCGGCGCATATCGCACGGCATCGTGGGAATCGCTTTGTGTCGTCGCGGGAGCAATGCC
This sequence comes from Polyergus mexicanus, assembly GCF_030449975.1. Taxonomy (NCBI): domain Eukaryota; kingdom Metazoa; phylum Arthropoda; class Insecta; order Hymenoptera; family Formicidae; genus Polyergus; species Polyergus mexicanus. Next base: position 5,982,881 of record NW_027223331.1, read on the forward strand.
AGTCGACATATTATTAAAAGAAAATATCGCGCGTTATCAAATCAGAATAGGGAAAAACGCCAAGATCGGGAATATAGAAATCTCCGCCGAAATAGGGAAAAATAACGCTTTCGCTGAAATTAGGGAAGAAGCGACGAACATGTGGCAGACCAAATGGGCTTCTTCCAGCAAGGGTCGTACCACGTTCGCCTTTTTCGGGGACGTACGCCGTAGACTGGCTACACCGTCCCTGGAAACAAATCATTGGAGCACGCAGGTCCTCACTGGACACGGAGATTTCCGAGCACGCCTCAAATCGCTCAATCTCGTGGACAGTGACGCGTGCATATGTGGGAGTGGAACAGACACGGTGCAACACTTCTTGTTGGACTGTCCACTCTTCGATGCGCAGAGAGAGGCTCTACGCGATATGGTTCCGCAAAGCGAGTGGCGATGGCCGGAGACGGCGCACTTCTTAGTGTCGAGCTCAGAGGCCTACGCGGCATTCGCTGGTTTTTGCTGCGAGTCCCTTTGGCTAAAGGGATTCGAATCGTAAAACGTTAGAGAAAAAGGTGTAGGGTAAAGGTCATTCAGCTGAAAAAGTCGGAGTCTTCAGTTATGAGAGGGCGGTCCCGTAATCTTCTCGGATATGCCGCATTCTCGAATGATCTTCGCGTCGCGTAATTTTAAGTTAGAAGGAAATATAGGCAGGTAGATAAGTTTCCCAAAAACCCTTATCCAATGGCTTCCAAGTCATTTCCTTCACCCCCATCTTATCCCTATCCAGTTTCCTTCCTCAACTTCCGCCCATAACAGGGTCAGGGCGTGTATCCGGGTCGGGATACAATGGACAGGCCTCCCCGTGGTTCCCCGTGGGCGCGTCTATAAGCGAGAAGGGGTCTCTGCGTCGTCTGCAAGCGTGTAGACCGGCGGTCTGGGCCCTGGGAAGGAAGGTGGGCTTAAGGCGCGGCTAAACTGTCCATCCTGCGCATAAGATCCCGCAGGCGCTGCTGGATTTTTCCATCGCCCGTCTCGGGGCAACGTCGCTAGACAGTGGAGCCATGGTGGTTGTTGTGTGTGCCCGATAGGGCGAGGAAACAGGAGTGCGTCCTTTTCGGAGGGCGTGCTTTAACATTAACTGTCCCTATCTACTGAATTTCTCTTTAACGAGAATAATAAGATTTCTAAGATAGCGATTAAGTTCATCTTGGCAAAGTGGAGCGTCTTAGAAGGAAAACTATATGAGGATAGGCTAGAGAAAGAGAAGTTGAAAGCAACTTACCGTAGTATGGGCCCACCCACTGGGCAAAAGACGTATGCGCAATCCGTGGTAGGTAGGACGTCGATCCTGGCATCTGGGCTGCAACCTAGAAAAGAAATAAAAAGTATTAGTAATGCTAAAGAGGAGCACGAAGTGATCTTGATCAAACCGGTAGAGGATACAGACACTAGGAATAATGATCAGCTAAAAACGGATTTAGTTAGGGAATTAGGCAGTGTTAGGAATAGACTAAAAGTAAGAGGAATCAGGCAAATGAGGAATAAAGGCGTTATTCTGGAAGTTAGGGATAAGAGAGATGTGGACCTAATTAGACAGGTAGACTTAGGTAGGGTTGGTCTGAAAACAGAGGAACCTGGCAAAACGAGTCCAGCAATAATAATTTTCGACGTAGAGTCAGACTACAAAGTAGAAGACCTGAAAGAGGACTTCATTTGTAAAAACTTTGATGGATTTGACGAAACTAATTTAAGTAGATTAAGAAAGGAAGTGCAGTTTAGACATAGTTTTAAGACAATTGACAACAAGTTGAACTGGATAGTTCAGGTTCCAGGTCCCTACTTTGGGAATTTAGTAAATAGAGGCAGAATTTATATGCAATGGAGGAGGTATAGGATTAAGGAGTATCTCAACATTGTGAGATGCTACAAGTGTCACGGTTATGGGCACATTGCCAAAATATGTAAGCCACAAGACCAGCTGTGCGAAGCATGTGGAAGCAAAGACCACCTAAAGCGAGACTGCACAAAAAAGGAGACTTTGCAGTGTATTAACTGCATCCGGAATAAGAGGAAGGACACTAACCACAGTGTACGAAGCAATGCGTGTCCCGAATACAAAAGACACGTGGAGATTTACAGGGCTAGAATAGGATGGGATTAAAAATAGCTCAAATTAATGCGCAGCGATCTTCTGCTGCAGCTGCTAGTCTAGAGATGTTTGTCAGGGAGAATGACATAGATATCCTTTGCATCCAGGAACCCTATGTATATAAAGGAAAAGTGAGAGGCTACACCTCTTCGAGACTGAGAGTAATCCAACCAGAGAGCGATACTCCATGGGTTGCGATTGTGGCAGCAGAGGATAAGATGCAAATCTTCAGATTTGCCTATGAAGAGACGGAGCACATCATGTGCCTGCACGTTACAACTAACACAGAAAGCTTCTATATCGTTAACGCTTACTGTCAATTCTCTCTTCCGATTGAACCCTTCTTAGCAAAGATTGAGAACATCATAAACAGGATAAATAGCAAGAACATCATAATAGCTATGGATTCAAATGCGGGTTCTCGTCTCTGGTTTTCCAGGGAAACAGACGAACGAGGTAGGCTGGTCGAGGAGTTTCTTGTATCGAATTGCCTCTTCTCAGTAAACGAACCAAACAACCCTCCCACATTCATGACAACACAAGGGAGCTCTAATGTTGACTTGACGCTTGTCGGGGAGGCAATGCTCGCCTCCATTAGGGAGTGGAAAGTCTTAGAAGATTGCACTACAAGCGACCATAACTTGATCATCTTTCAGTTGTGCCAGCAGACACCCCGGCAAGTGGTATTACATAAGCAGGACACATACAATATAAAACGAGCGGACTGGGATGAGTTTTCACTGCTGGTTGAGGGGCACTTTGGAGATGAGATCATAGACGATATTAGGACTCTAGATTGCGATAAGGCAGTCAGGCTGTTTGGCGAGGTGTTAAGGAATATCTGTGAGCAATGTATTCCAAAGAAAAGTAAGGGGAAACGATCTGTCCCCTGGTGGAACCAGGACATTGCTAGGTTGCGTCGAGAATCTAGTAAGGCCAAGAAGCAGCTGGCTAGGGCGCGAAGGTTACTCCTGACCGACTGCATGCAGGACCTTGAGAACACTTATAGAACAGCAAGGAACAAGTACGTTAGAGAGATTAGAAGGAGCAAAAAGGAAACGTGGCAGGAATTTGTTACCACAGAAGGTAACAAAGACCCATGGAGTTTGCCGTACAAAATAGCTAGGGACAAATTACAGACCCCTGAAACAGTATGCTCCTTGCAATTACCTTCAGGAGACCTGACCATGGATTGGAGGGAAACCTTTGGCGTCTTGATGAAGAAGGCGGTGCCTTCGGATGACGAGACATCAGAAGAGGAAAGACACATTCGAATAAGAACTGAAAATGACGAATACGAAAATCTTAATCTAGAAAATGACGTTACAGAAGTAGAAATAGACAGAGCAATAAAGAGGCTAAAACGAGGCAAGGCTCCCGGATTGGATGGCTTTCAAAATGAGATCATCGTGGCCCTCTGGAGGTGTAAGGCGGAGGTAATCTATCATCTCCTAAATAACTGTCTAAGAAGCGCTTATTTTCCAAAGGCGTGGAAAGCTGCCTCTCTTAAGTTTATCTTGAAGGACAAAAGTAAAGACAGGACAAAACCTAGTTCCTACAGACCAATTGCGCTGCTTCCTACCCTGGGAAAGGTGTACGAATATATCATTGTTAACAGGATACAAGCTAACTACAGAGAAGCAAACCTAGAATCCAGTAGACAATTTGGCTTCCGTCCGGGAAGATCAACGGAGGATGCCTTTGTTCAATTTAGAAAGGGAGTGGCCTCAACAGATAAGAAATACGTGGTGGCTCTATTTGTGGACATCGAGGGCGCATTTGATAACCTGTGGTGGCCCGCCATCCACGCGCGCATAAGAAAGGCGGGGTGTAGCTGCACTCTGTTTAACATCATCAAAAGCTACTTTAGTGACAGGGACATGACAGTTAGGGCGAAATACGAGGAACTGAGCCTGCGGATGGAGAGAGGATGCCCTCAAGGTTCGATACTTGGACCAGCAGCCTGGTGCTGGACGATGGATGAGCTCCTGGCTGAAGTAGAAAATCGATTCGACGAGGACGACGCTGAAGTTGTAGCGTACGCTGATGACTTAGCCTTCTTACTGAAGGCAAATTCGAGACGGGATATGGAGAGACTGGGGGATATGATCGTGACAATACTTGACGACTGGTGCAGGACTCACAAATTGAAAGTATCTACGACTAAGACAACCGCTCTGTTGGTTAAGGGAAAGTTTGACAGGGGTAGACTTCCAATTTTAAAAATAGACAATGCAAATGTTAGATATAGTATTGAAACTAGATATCTAGGACTAATAATAGATGACAAGCTGAACTTTACGGCACACGCAAAATATATTAGGACCAAGGCGGTGAACCTGATAATGTCAATTAGGCGAATAGCTAGGGAAAAATGGGGATTAAAGAGACATGTAGTTGAGATACTCTACAACGCAGTAATGATTCCGATTGTCACCTATGGAGCCATTGGATGGTTTGACAAAGTCACACACAGCATAGTTAAAAGACACCTGCTTGCGGCACAAAGATCTGTGTTATTGCTTCTAACAAGAGCCTGTAGAACTGCCTCAACTGTCTCTTTGCAGGTGGTGAGCGGCAAACCGCCCATAGATCTGGAAATCGCTCAAAAAGGGGCCATTTCCAGGGTCAAAAGGAATTTAACAACAGAGTGGAAAACGTACCAATTTAGACCCAGGGAGGAGGATGCGGTTGATCTTAAACTGGAGGCAGGAAAACTGGAAAGAGCGCTGAGACAAGAATGGCAAGCTAGATGGGACGGAGAAACACGAGGGAGAAATACGTACTCCTTCATAAAGGACGTCAATTTCGTCCGCGAGCACAGCTGGTTTAGGCCTTGCAGAGAAACGGTATACGTCCTCACGGGTTATGGGCCGATAAATTCCACTTTATACAAAAGGGGAATCACGGAGGATTGGGGCTGCGCTGCCTGTGGAGAAGAAGAAACGGTCGATCACATGATTTTCGAGTGTATACTGTATCGAGGACTTAGGGATGACCAACTGAAGCTTGACAGATCTGAAAAGAACAAATTGATCGATACCGAACCCAGTTACAAGAAGTTCAACTCGTACACTGTGAGTATCTTTGAAAGGAGAAAGACGTACCTTCTGCATGCTGCAGCTCAATCCGGATCTGGAATCTGAAAAGCAAAAAGAATATTAGTACCTGAAAGAAAAAGAAAGAAGATAGAAGAAGAAGAAAGAAGAAGGAAGAGGGAAGAAAGAAGAAAGAAGAAAAAAGAAAGAACAAAGAACAAAGAAGAAAGAAGATTGAAGAAGAAAAAAGAAAGAAGGAAAGAAGAGAGAGAAGGAAGGGAAGAAAAGGAAAAGATTGAAAGAGAGTATAAAGATAGAAAAATAAAATAGTACAGACAGTTAAAATGGTCCGCCTCCTCGTGGCTGGGACGGGCAACGTTTGCACATGGTGTAAGCGGCTAAGAGACCTAGAAGAAGAAAAGACAAAAACAAATTGAAAGAAATATAAAAAGAACGATGTAAAAGGCGGCAATGAGTGACAGCTCGAGCTGCAAAGGTATGATAGACCAAATGAAAAAAAAAAAAAAAAAAATGTCCCTATCTACTGGGAGTTACCGTGGCTCTCCTAAGGACGTCCGGGTGACGCTCTTTACTGACCCTTGCGCCGGTGCTGGTGATCCATTGGTCCGTTGGATCCCGGCCCGCGCGGGTGATGTTCTGAGTCGATCTCGGGGTCTGAGAGTCGGGGTTGGAACGTGATGCGAATCGCTATGCGATGCGAAATCGCGTAGCGATATCAGTCCTCTAGTTAGGACCTCTAGCCTCTCGCGTTCAAGTTGTGCATCCACCTTCTCGTGGTACTCCTGAAAACGCCACCTACTTTGGAAAGTAAGATTCGGTAGGTGTCGGCTGAGTGATGTCACAGCGAAGTTTTCCCCCCTTTTCCGCACAGTCATGAGCCGGCATCAGTGATACTATGACCCTCTGATGGACGTCCGGGTGACGCTCTCTACTGATCCTTGCGCCGGTGCTGGTGATCCGGATTGATCCACCAGATCCCGGCCCGCGCGGGTGATGTTCTGAGCCGATCTCGGGGTCCGGGATTGTCGTGGTTGAAATCTGATGCTAATCGAATGGCTCTCAAGTGACAGCGTCCTTCCTGTCTTCCCTCTCACACACCTTCCGCACTTCCCGGCAGCCCATCTCCATCCGTTCGTCTCTATTGTTCTTCGGTGCAGTAGAGAGGAACAGGGGTTGTCAATACTCGCCCACCGGGCCCTGCGCTTCTGAGGTCTTTGGCCCAGCGGCGACGGAACCGGTGGTTACTAATCTTTTCTTTTCTTTTCAGGTCTCCCCATACCTTTAGGAAAGCCACCCCTCTCTCTCTCTCTCTTTATCACCCCTCTTTAACAATACTTACTAACACTACTAACACTCATCACTCTTCTTTCTCTTTTTCGTCCCTCTACTCTCTTTCCCTCCTGAGCTAAAAGCTCTCACCTCAACCCCTTTTTCACTCCTTTTCGTACTATCTCTTTTGCTATCGCTTTTCTATCTCTATACTCTTTTCTCATTTACTTGCATAAAACAGCATGCAACGCTACGAGTCGGTGCCAGCATTGCTGGCCGAATGGCTCTAATGTAGCAACACACACACACATACACTCTCTCACACACTTACATTCTCTCTCTCTCCCTTTTCTTTCTCTCTTTTTCTTCCTTCTTTATTCCTTTCCTCTATTTCCTTAAACAGCATGTATCGCTACGAGTCGGTGTCAGCATTGCTGACCAAATGGCTCTTACGTAGCAACACACACACACACACGTTCTGTTTTTCTATCTCCTCTTTCTCCCCCTATTCTTTCTTTCTTTACTCCACTCCAATTAACAACTCTCACTAACAACTTCATTACTAACACTTTCATTGATCTGTCTACTCTGTCGCTTTTACCAATCCCTTAATACAGCATAGCTACGAGTCGGTGTCAGATTGACCAAATGGCTCTTATGTAGCGAGCGCACCTAGAAGCGTTGGTGGAACGTGTCTGTGGCCTTGTGGGCAACGCACTTTTAAGAAGTGGGGAGCCTGCAGTGGCTAGGGTCACGTTCCCGTACTCGGCTTTCCTATCCCCTCTACATCCAATCTCCCGGCAGCCCAACCCCATCCGTTTGTCTCTGTTGTGCCTCGGTACAGTGGAGAGAGACAGGGGCTGTTGTACTCACCCACCGGGCCCTGCGCTTCTGAGGTCTCAGACCCAGCGGCGACGGAACCGGGGGTTACTAATACTTTTCTCTTTTCAGGCTTCCATCCTTTGTCGTCGTTTTTCATTATTATCGCCCGGTCGTTTATTTCCAACTCGTCCGTTGTGGTAGGAAAATCGACGCATTAGAAATAGATAGATAGGTAGGCGTTTCCTCCTAATGGCGCCCGTCTTAAGGCTAAGGTCAAGGATCGTGCCGATAGTCTGAATGGCCGCGAAGACGAAAAAATCGCGGTCGCTAGCGGTCCACCACCTCGGGGTACCTGCTGTCCCCCCGTTGTATATAGGCTTGGCGGCGTAATGGTGGCTCTGCGCTGCTCGACTTCTTTTCCACCGTACTCGTGGGAACAAAAATGATGAATAATTTTCTAAAAATTTTGGTGAGGAGGAGTGCCCGCCTGGCAGATCGCTTCCCGCCAGGTGCAGCTGCTATTAGGGAGGCAAGGGACGTGCCTGTCGTCGAGTCGCGAGTACGCTCGTGCGCGCGCTTGGAGACAGCCTCCGCTTCCTCGAGAGCGCCTCACCAAGCTGTGCCCGAGCGATTCCGCGACGTAAAACGACTTTGCGCACAGCCCCAAGGTTGCGGCCTTCGCGCCGTTCGAGTTTTGTTAACGCGATGCGATAGTAGGAACAGCTTAATAAGGTCTTCACCGGCAATCATCGACCGGGAAGAAGAAATTAGGAATAGGGAATCTAGCACAAGATTAGTATCCGCGATTAGACCCGCGATTAGTTCCGCGAATAGTTCCGCGAAAAACCCCGCCGTAGAAAATAAGATTAGATACGCGAATGTTTCCCAATTAGAACCCCATAGTGTATGTGATCCGGGTTCCTCTTTGCAGCCGCAGCAACAAGCTCCGGCAGAAATCGATCCTTCTTTCTCATTTGCGTCCACGGGAGTGAGAATACTACAGCTAAACATGAGGCGTTCAGCTGTAGTTACGGGCGAGGTGCGTCAGCTCGTGGTAGAAAAGCGACTTGACGTCCTGTTATTGCAGGAACCACACGTCAAGAAGCAAAACACGGGTCACACCTTTGTTGGATTAGGGAAAGGGATAAGGGTGGCTGCCGTGCGCTCGCAACGTCCGTGGGCGGCGGTAGCGGTTTGTAACCCTCAATTCCAAACGATGTTTATCTCGCAGCTCAGCACAACCCATTGCGTCTGTGCGGAAGTGCTGGCTCCCGGCTTCTCCTTTTACGTTGCATCGTGCTACTTCCAGCACAGTGACGAGATTGAGAAGCACCTCAGACACCTCGAGACGGTGCTTCGTTCGCTGAGGGGGAAGAGGCTTATAGTTGCGGTAGATGCCAATGCTCGATCGTCACTCTGGGGTTCCCAAGAGACAGACGAAAAAGGTGCAAAATTCGAAGACCTTATCAGAGCACACGGCATAGAAGTGGTCAATGACGCTGGACAGGGGCCCACTTATTGGACGACAAGAGGTTCGTCATTCATCGACGTAACCTTAGCGTCGCCCTCCGTGAGCCAGTTCATCGGCGAATGGAAAGTGAGGGCCGACTGGACTAGCAGCGACCACAACTCCATAGATATCAGGTTGAGGGTGCCGAGAGAGAAAGGTAGAGGGGACACCGCGAACACAAGGTTCGACACTCGTCGGGCCGACTGGGAACGATTCTCCGAAAGCCTGACTGATCTTTCAAGGTCCAAGCTCGAGGTCCTTGACCTGAATTCGGTGGAGGACGTAGAGAATATGGCCGAGACCCTCGCAACAGTCCTCAGCGAGGCATGTACGGCTTCGATGCCTAGAAAACGGCGTTTCCGTAAGTCCAACCCGTGGTGGACTAGAGAATTGACAATCTCAAAGAAGAGGCTTTATAGATCGAAACGTGCCCTCCAAAAGGGGCGGGACAAACCTTTGTGCCATGAAATGCTGCTGGAATACCGTTCTTCTTTACGGCAACACAGCAGAATGGTCAAGAAGGTAAAGCTCGCAAGCTGGCAGGAATTTGTTACGTCGTACGGCAACTCGGAACCTTGGGGCTTCGTCTATAAGCAACAAGCGGAAAAACTCCGAGTAGAGAGTGTTCTCAGTACACTCCGGCGTAGTAGTTCTTCGTCTACTATCAGTTTAGAAGAAACAGCCAGCTACCTTTTGGACGTACACGTCCCAGATGACCGGATAGCGGAAGAAACACCCCAACAAAGCGCATTAAGGGAGAATGTGCTCGTTGCGCCCGATACGGCCGATGCTTCTCTCTTCACAGAAGTAGAAATGGTCAAGGCGTCTAAAACCTTTAGGAACGATAAAGCACCAGGACTCGACCTCATTGAGGTTAGAGTGCTGAAGGCCGCGATAAAAGTGATCCCCGGTCAGATCACGAAATTGTTTAATGGGTGCCTTCAGTGGGGCGTCTTTCCCTCAGCCTGGAAGGTGGGCTCACTTCGAGTCCTACTGAAGGGCGAGGACAAGGATGAGAAGGACCCAAAATCTTACAGGCCCATCTGTCTCCTCTCCGTGGTAGGGAAACTCTTTGAGAAGCTAATTAAGCTTCGCCTTACGGACACGTCATTGGCTCCGGGTAGGGTCTCCGATCGGCAGTTCGGCTTTATGGCTGGAAGGTCGACGGAGGACGCGGTTGTGGAGTTGCGTCGTATGGTCTCTGCCTCTGAAAAGAGATATGCCGTCGCGCTGCTTTTCGACATCTCTGGGGCTTTTGACAATGTCTGGTGGCCTCTTGTGTTAGACGCGTTAAAATCTAGAGATTGCCCTCGGAATGTTTTCGGAGTACTGCAAAGTTACTTCGACAACCGTAGGGTTAAACTCTCTTTTGGTTCTTCGGAGGTTTCAAAGCGGGCCACAAGGGGGTGCCCGCAGGGCTCTGTTCTTGGTCCGGCCTGCTGGAACCTTATGTTCGACGACCTTCTAAAGCTCCTGGAAGGCTCGAACATCCTATTTGCGGCTTATGCGGATGACTTGGTAGTGATCGTTAACGGTAATTCGCGGAAAGATATCGAAGTAGAGGGTCAACGCGCGGTGAGCCTTATAACAGATTGGTGTAAATTCGCGAAGCTACAGGTATCGGAACGAAAGACCGAAGCAATCGTCTTAAAGAGCAACGCGATCGTAAGAAACCCGATAGGTAGACGGGGAGGAGACCGCCCGGATAGGAAGCGGAAAAATAATAGAAGAATCGTCGATTTCGTAAATAGGCCGCCAACGATAAAAATCAACAACGCGAAAATACGATT
>NW_027223331.1:6013458-6018458 GCF_030449975.1 Polyergus mexicanus
TGAATGATTTAGTGAGGTCTTCGGACTGGTGCGCGGCAATGTCTCGGCATTGCCGATGTTGCCGGGAAGATGACCAAACTTGATCATTTAGAGGAAGTAAAAGTCGTAACAAGGTTTCCGTAGGTGAACCTGCGGAAGGATCATTAACGTTCCGGAGGTCCTGCTCTGCGTCTCGAGTCTTTTGGACGCGCGCTCGCAGCAGTCGGCGACTGAATGGACAAAGAAAACAGATACGAAAGTAAAATGGAATTGACGGATTATATCCCGCATGTACTAATACGACGACGCGCGTCGAACGCCGCGCGCCTCTGCGACGACCCGAGAGAGAAAGGGAAGCCAGCAGCAGAGCGCCGTCGGCCTTTTTCGGTGCGGTCGGCGTCGTGCGAGCGGGATGGAGGAGGAGAGGATTATCCGAGACTCTCTCCTTAAGCTTCGTAGCCGCAACCGGCGTCGCGTCGCGTCGCGCGCGACCCGTTGAGGCTCGTTGCGCAAATTGCGAAATTACATGAATGCGATTCGGAGCAGAAGACGCTTTCCCGATCGCGCTCTTGCCAAGCGCAGAGTTACGATCCGGCGTTAGCGCGTACCGGTGGTAACCTACGCCCGTCCGTGCGTCCGCAACGCTCGTGAACGCGCCCCTCCCCGCACCGGGGCAGCGGTCAGCGTGTTTGTACGCGAGCGCGCGGCTATCGGACGAACGGGCGAGAGGACGGATCACACCCGATCAAGTCCGACGGTTTCTTCAAAGAACATTCCGCCCCGGCTCTTCCAAATATATATATTATTATATTATATGTACGGGGAAGAGACGCTCCGATCGCGAAACAACTTTTGTGCCGTAGCCTCCCCAGCGGTGGCGGCGGTCCGCGCGCGTGCTCGGACGCGCGCGGCCAGGCTGATCGAAGGGCCAACGATTTTATCTCTCTCTCTTCGGAGAGGAGACTAAGATGGATGAACGAAGCGTTCGTTGAACGCAAGAATTGCAAAACGATTACCCTGAACGGTGGATCACTTGGCTCGTGGGTCGATGAAGAACGCAGCTAATTGCGCGTCAACTTGTGAACTGCAGGACACATGAACATCGACATTTCGAACGCACATTGCGGTCCACGGATACAATTCCCGGACCACGCCTGGCTGAGGGTCGTTTTAGTACCTCGAAACTGCTTGCGCCTTTGCGCGCCGGGCCACCGTGCCCGTTCGCGCAAACGGTGTACGAGCGATAGTTGGACGTTCGCCCGAGACGAGCCGTCCCGAGAGGCGGCCCCTTGGCGTCGTCTGAAATAACACCGAGGAAAAGGAAGAGTGAGAGCAGCGTACGCACACACGCAGTAAGTAAAGATAGGGAGCCTGCGCGCGCGCGCCCGGAAACTGTCGAAGGAGAGAGGGAGTAGAAGACACGCGCACACACGTTGCGTTATCCCTCTCGCGGTCTCCCGGTGCGCCAGCGCGCGCTCGCGCCTCTTACGCGCGAGTCTTGGTGCGCGCCACCTTCCGCGCAAACGGTAGGAGAGAACCGCGGCGCGTCGTCGCCCGGCGGTACGCGGAGAGAAAAGAGCGAGAGAGCCCTCCTTAACGCGGGTGAATCGCGAGCCGACCGCTTGTCCGAGTCCACGAAATTCTCGAAAACGAATATAGGGGACCGGCACGCGTCGTCGTGTACTCGTCGAATCCGATTCGCCCCGTCGTATCCCATATCCGTGCATAACACACGATATGCGGAGAGAAAATTTGAAGGATGTGGGTGATAGAGATGTACGTGTACGCGCACACTCGCTCGCAATGTATCTCGCGTCCCCGGCGATCGAAGATGACGCGATCCGCGCCGATCTTATTCGTTGTTTGCAAGCAGACAACTCGAACGAGATTCGATCGGCTTACATTTCCTCCTATTAGCGGCTGCGAGCCGCGCGTGGAAGAATCGTTGTCACAAACAACACGTCTCCTCGCCACTCCTCCGAGTACAATGCGAAGCCGCTGTGCCGGCGCTGCCGCTCTCCCGACGCTCGCTCTCTAAGTGAGAAAAGAGCCGGCGGAGGAGGCGGCGCGGCCACGGTTATCGAAAACTAAACTCTTTGACGACCTCAGAGCAGGCGAGATTACCCGCTGAATTTAAGCATATTATTAAGCGGAGGAAAAGAAACTAACTAGGATTTCCTTAGTAGCGGCGAGCGAACAGGAAAGAGCCCAGCACCGAATCCCGCGGTTCCGCCGCAGGGAAATGTGGTGTTTGGGAGGATCCGCTTATCCCGAGGTGTCGCGTCGCGTCCAAGTCCATCTTGAATGGGGCCACTTACCCGTAGAGGGTGCCAGGCCCGTAGCGACCGGTGCGCGTCTCGGGAGGATCTCTCCTTAGAGTCGGGTTGCTTGAGAGTGCAGCTCTAAGTGGGTGGTAAACTCCATCTAAGGCTAAATACGACCACGAGACCGATAGCGAACAAGTACCGTGAGGGAAAGTTGAAAAGAACTTTGAAGAGAGAGTTCAAGAGTACGTGAAACCGTTCAGGGGTAAACCTAAGAAACCCAAAAGATCGAACGGGGAGATTCATCGTCAGCGGCGCTGGCTTCGCGTCGGTGGGCGATGTCCCGCGGAGTCCTCGCGGCTCTCGCGCGGGCACGCTACCGTGCGTCGATGTCCGGCGCTCGTCGTCGTGCACTTCTCCCCAAGTAGAACGTCGCGACCCGCTGGGTGTCGGTCTACGGTCCGGGTGCGGTGACTGTCGCGTCGCCGGTAAAACGGCACGCGACAAACCCCCGGTCGCCCGGCCGGCTGCTCGGCGGTACGCGCAAGGTATCAGGCCGCACTATTTACGGTGCGTCGAGGCCGTCGCAAGCGCGCGCCACGGTACTCGGAGGTTACGGACTTTGCGCCGTCCCCGGTCCTGGCCCGCTGTTGGTTGAAGTACGGTTCACCTTCGACAGGCCTGTCGAACGTCCCTCTTATTCCCTTGTGGGAATCGAGGGGGATCTATACCGGTCGGCGACGCTACTGCTTTGGGTACTCTTAGGGCCCGTCTTGAAACACGGACCAAGGAGTCTAACATGTACGCGAGTCATTGGGACTTGTCGCGAGACCTAAAGGCGTAATGAAAGTGAAGATCGACCCTGGCCGTCGATCGAGGGAGGATGGGCCGCGTCGCGATGCGGCCTCGCACTCCCTGGGCGTCTCGTTCTCATCGCGAGAAGAGGCGCACCCAGAGCGTACACGTTGGGACCCGAAAGATGGTGAACTATGCCTGGTCAGGACGAAGTCAGGGGAAACCCTGATGGAGGTCCGTAGCGATTCTGACGTGCAAATCGATCGTCGGAACTGGGTATAGGGGCGAAAGACTAATCGAACCATCTAGTAGCTGGTTCCCTCCGAAGTTTCCCTCAGGATAGCTGGCACTCGACCGTTCCCCACGGAACGCGAACGAGTCTCATCTGGTAAAGCGAATGATTAGAGGCCTTGGGGCCGAAACGACCTCAACCTATTCTCAAACTTTAAATGGGTGAGATCTCTGGCTTTCTTGAATTATGAAGCCACGAGCATCTCGGATCAGAGTGCCAAGTGGGCCATTTTTGGTAAGCAGAACTGGCGCTGTGGGATGAACCAAACGCAGAGTTAAGGCGCCCAACTCGACGCTCATGGGACACCATGAAAGGCGTTGGTTGCTTAAGACAGCAGGACGGTGGCCATGGAAGTCGGAATCCGCTAAGGAGTGTGTAACAACTCACCTGCCGAAGCAACTAGCCCTGAAAATGGATGGCGCTGAAGCGTCGAGCCTATACTCTGCCGTCAGCGGCAAGTGGGGCGGCAACGGGAGCGCCGGGCGCGTCGTGTCTTGTTGGTACGGTGTCGCAAGGTCTCTCGCGTCGTCACGAAGCCCTGACGAGTAGGAGGGTCGCGACGGTGAGCGCAGAAGGGTCTGGGCGCGAGCCTGCCTGGAGCCGCCGTCGGTGCAGATCTTGGTGGTAGTAGCAAATACTCCAGCGAGGCCCTGGAGGACTGACGTGGAGAAGGGTTTCGTGTGAACAGCGGTTGCACACGAGTCAGTCGATCCTAAGCCCTAGGAGAAATCCTATGTCAATGACGGCGTACAATATACTCGAGTGTCGAAGAAACACAGCAACAAAACAGCAGAACCGAGCGAGTCGCGCACGAACGTCGCTTTACGCGCGCGTTCCGTTGCCGCTGGCGAGCGACGTTTTGATGATGATGATGATGTATATAAAGACACACGCCCGTCGGGCGAAAGGGAATCCGGTTCCTATTCCGGAACCCGGCAGCGGAACCGCATACAATTCGGGCCCTCGTAAGAGTGTTCGTCGGGGTAACCCAAAATGACCTGGAGACGCCGTCGGGAGATCCGGGAAGAGTTTTCTTTTCTGTATAAGCGTTCGAGTTCCCTGGAAACCTCTAGCAGGGAGATAGGGTTTGGAACGCGAAGAGCACCGCAGTTGCGGCGGTGTCCGGATCTTCCCCTCGGACCTTGAAAATCCAGGAGAGGGCCACGTGGAGGTGTCGCGCCGGTTCGTACCCATATCCGCAGCAGGTCTCCAAGGTAAAGAGCCTCTAGTCGATAGAATAATGTAGGTAAGGGAAGTCGGCAAATTGGATCCGTAACTTCGGAATAAGGATTGGCTCTGAGGAGCGGGGCGTGTCGGGCTTGGTCGGGAAGCGGGTCTGGCTGACGTGCCGGGCCTGGGCGAGGTGAACGGTCGGCGTTCTCGCGCCGGTCCCGGGATCCGAGCTCGGTCCCGTGCCTTGGCCTCCCGCGGATCTTCCTTGCTGCGAGGCTTCCGTGGCGGCGCGAGCCGTCGTGGTCGTCCTCTTCGGCCGCCATTCAACGCTCAGCTCAGAACTGGCACGGACTAGGGGAATCCGACTGTCTAATTAAAACAAAGCATTGCGATGGCCCTCGCGGGTGTTGACGCAATGTGATTTCTGCCCAGTGCTCTGAATGTCAACGTGAAGAAATTCAAGCAAGCGCGGGTAAACGGTTTACTACTTGCCGTTT
>NW_027223331.1:6023458-6025958 GCF_030449975.1 Polyergus mexicanus
AAATCAGTTATGGTTCATTAGATTGTACCCACATTTACTTGGATAACTGTGGTAATTCTAGAGCTAATACATGCAAAACAGAGTCCCGACCAGTGATGGAAGGGACGCTTTTATTAGATCAAAACCAATCGGTGGCGGGCGGTTCGCCGTTCGTCCACCGTTTATTTTGGTGACTCTGAATAACTTTGTGCTGATCGCACGGTCCTAGCACCGGCGACGCATCTTTCAAATGTCTGCCTTATCAACTGTCGATGGTAGGTTCTGCGCCTACCATGGTTGTAACGGGTAACGGGGAATCAGGGTTCGATTCCGGAGAGGGAGCCTGAGAAACGGCTACCACATCCAAGGAAGGCAGCAGGCGCGCAAATTACCCACTCCCGGCACGGGGAGGTAGTGACGAAAAATAACGATACGGGACTCATCCGAGGCCCCGTAATCGGAATGAGTACACTTTAAATCCTTTAACGAGGATCCATTGGAGGGCAAGTCTGGTGCCAGCAGCCGCGGTAATTCCAGCTCCAATAGCGTATATTAAAGTTGTTGCGGTTAAAAAGCTCGTAGTTGAATCTGTGTCGCACACCGTCGGTTCACCGCTCGCGGTGTTTAACTGGCGTGATGTGGGACGTCCTACCGGTGGGCTTAGCCTCGCGAGGGGCGGCCCAACTAATATCCCGTCGCGGTGCTCTTTACTGAGTGTCGAGTCGGGCCGGTACGTTTACTTTGAACAAATTAGAGTGCTTAAAGCAGGCTACCTTCGCCTGAATACTGCGTGCATGGAATAATGGAATAGGACCTCGGTTCTATTTTGTTGGTTTTCGGAACCCCGAGGTAATGATTAATAGGGACAGATGGGGGCATTCGTATTGCGACGTTAGAGGTGAAATTCTTGGATCGTCGCAAGACGGACAGAAGCGAAAGCATTTGCCAAAAATGTTTTCATTAATCAAGAACGAAAGTTAGAGGTTCGAAGGCGATCAGATACCGCCCTAGTTCTAACCATAAACGATGCCAGCTAGCGATCCGCCGAAGTTCCTCCGATGACTCGGCGGGCAGCTTCCGGGAAACCAAAGCTTTTGGGTTCCGGGGGAAGTATGGTTGCAAAGCTGAAACTTAAAGGAATTGACGGAAGGGCACCACCAGGAGTGGAGCCTGCGGCTTAATTTGACTCAACACGGGAAACCTCACCAGGCCCAGACACCGGAAGGATTGACAGATTGATAGCTCTTTCTTGATTCGGTGGGTGGTGGTGCATGGCCGTTCTTAGTTGGTGGAGCGATTTGTCTGGTTAATTCCGATAACGAACGAGACTCTAGCCTGCTAAATAGGCGTACCTTATGGTATCGCGAAGGCCCCCGGCTTCGGCTGGCGGGTTTTTACTACCAACGTACAAACAAATCTTCTTAGAGGGACAGGCGGCTTCTAGCCGCACGAGATTGAGCAATAACAGGTCTGTGATGCCCTTAGATGTTCTGGGCCGCACGCGCGCTACACTGAAGGAATCAGCGTGTGTTCCCTGGCCGAAAGGCCCGGGTAACCCGCTGAACCTCCTTCGTGCTAGGGATTGGGGCTTGCAATTGTTCCCCATGAACGAGGAATTCCCAGTAAGCGCGAGTCATAAGCTCGCGTTGATTACGTCCCTGCCCTTTGTACACACCGCCCGTCGCTACTACCGATTGAATGATTTAGTGAGGTCTTCGGACTGGTGCGCGGCAATGTCTCGGCATTGCCGATGTTGCCGGGAAGATGACCAAACTTGATCATTTAGAGGAAGTAAAAGTCGTAACAAGGTTTCCGTAGGTGAACCTGCGGAAGGATCATTAACGTTCCGGAGGTCCTGCTCTGCGTCTCGAGTCTTTTGGACGCGCGCTCGCAGCAGTCGGCGACTGAATGGACAAAGAAAACAGATACGAAAGTAAAATGGAATTGACGGATTATATCCCGCATGTACTAATACGACGACGCGCGTCGAACGCCGCGCGCCTCTGCGACGACCCGAGAGAGAAAGGGAAGCCAGCAGCAGAGCGCCGTCGGCCTTTTTCGGTGCGGTCGGCGTCGTGCGAGCGGGATGGAGGAGGAGAGGATTATCCGAGACTCTCTCCTTAAGCTTCGTAGCCGCAACCGGCGTCGCGTCGCGTCGCGCGCGACCCGTTGAGGCTCGTTGCGCAAATTGCGAAATTACATGAATGCGATTCGGAGCAGAAGACGCTTTCCCGATCGCGCTCTTGCCAAGCGCAGAGTTACGATCCGGCGTTAGCGCGTACCGGTGGTAACCTACGCCCGTCCGTGCGTCCGCAACGCTCGTGAACGCGCCCCTCCCCGCACCGGGGCAGCGGTCAGCGTGTTTGTACGCGAGCGCGCGGCTATCGGACGAACGGGCGAGAGGACGGATCACACCCGATCAAGTCCGACGGTTTCTTCAAAGAACATTCCGCCCCGGCTCTTCCAAATATATATATTATTATATTATATGTACGGGGAAGAGACGCTCCGATCGCGAAAC
>NW_027223331.1:6030958-6040958 GCF_030449975.1 Polyergus mexicanus
AGATCGAGAACTAGAACCGAGGTAGCTGAAGAGCTTTCGTTGTACTTGCGAGATGTCTTACCACCCAAAGTTAGGCGCAGAGCGGGACCCCAGAGGCGTGCGCGTGAAGAACTAACTAGGAAACAGGCTCGGAGAGAAGAGTACGCCAAGATCCAAGACCTATGGAGGAAAAATAGAACTAGATGCCTACGACTGTTACTTGATGACATCACGGACATCCAGATACCATCTCAGGACGTAATGATCCCTTATTGGAAGACGATCATGTCAAGTAAGCAGCAAACTGCACCCGAAGCGGAACTCTTCCGACCCGTTGTTGCGCCGCTCTGGGGCCCAGTAACTCCTGTAGAGATTAGAAAATCTTTTCCTCCAAACACCACTGCTGCTGGCCCTGATGGTCTTAGTGCTAGGTTTATCAGGAAAATCCCGATGGATGTCCTGGTCAGGGTCCTAAATATAATTATGTGGTGCGAGCAGGCTCCGCTACATCTTTTGGAGTCGCGAACAACGCTCATTCCTAAGAAATCCAAAGCAAGAGAGCCAGGAGACTTTAGGCCGATTACGGTGTCCTCGGTATTGGTGAGGACGCTTCATAAGGTCTTAGCAACGAGGATGGCCCGAATGATCAAGCTCGATCAGCGTCAGAGAGCCTTTCGTCCCACTGATGGATGTACGGACAACACGTAAGCAGCAAACTGCACCCGAAGCGGAACTCTTCCGACCCGTTGTTGCGCCGCTCTGGGGCCCAGTAACTCCTGTAGAGATTAGAAAATCTTTTCCTCCAAACACCACTGCTGCTGGCCCTGATGGTCTTAGTGCTAGGTTTATCAGGAAAATCCCGATGGATGTCCTGGTCAGGGTCCTAAATATAATTATGTGGTGCGAGCAGGCTCCGCTACATCTTTTGGAGTCGCGAACAACGCTCATTCCTAAGAAATCCAAAGCAAGAGAGCCAGGAGACTTTAGGCCGATTACGGTGTCCTCGGTATTGGTGAGGACGCTTCATAAGGTCTTAGCAACGAGGATGGCCCGAATGATCAAGCTCGATCAGCGTCAGAGAGCCTTTCGTCCCACTGATGGATGTACGGACAACACGTAAGCAGCAAACTGCACCCGAAGCGGAACTCTTCCGACCCGTTGTTGCGCCGCTCTGGGGCCCAGTAACTCCTGTAGAGATTAGAAAATCTTTTCCTCCAAACACCACTGCTGCTGGCCCTGATGGTCTTAGTGCTAGGTTTATCAGGAAAATCCCGATGGATGTCCTGGTCAGGGTCCTAAATATAATTATGTGGTGCGAGCAGGCTCCGCTACATCTTTTGGAGTCGCGAACAACGCTCATTCCTAAGAAATCCAAAGCAAGAGAGCCAGGAGACTTTAGGCCGATTACGGTGTCCTCGGTATTGGTGAGGACGCTTCATAAGGTCTTAGCAACGAGGATGGCCCGAATGATCAAGCTCGATCAGCGTCAGAGAGCCTTTCGTCCCACTGATGGATGTACGGACAACACGTTCCTGCTAGATCTGGTGCTGCGATATCACTTTGAGAAACATAGGCCCCTCTATCTGGCGTCCATTGATATTGCTAAAGCCTTTGACTCGGTTTCTCACGAGACAATAGGGCAAACTCTAAAAATAATGGGCCTTCCACCGCCCATGGTTAGATATGTCCTCGATGTGTATAGGCGCAGTGATACCAGACTTTGCTGCGGGGCTTGGCAGTCAGATAAGATTCACCCGTCATGTGGAGTCAAACAGGGTGACCCGATGTCGCCAGTGATCTTCAACATGGTTATTGATCGTCTCCTGACAGGATTGCCTGTCGAAGTTGGGGCAAGAATAGGAAGTCAGGTCTTGAATGCAGCCGCATTTGCGGACGACCTGCTCCTGTTTGCTACGACACCTGTAGGCTTGCAGTCCCTGCTGAACAAGTCAGTGGCTTTCCTGGATGGGTGCGGACTGAGGATCAGCACATCAAAGAGCATGACGGTGGCCCTCCGCAGTGTCCCACGGGAGAAGAAGACGGTAGTTGATAGAGAAGCCGTCTTCTTATGTCAGGACAGGATACTTCCATCCCTAAAGAGGTCCGACGAGTGGAGATATCTTGGAATCCCTTTTACACCCGAGGGAAAATGTAGGGCGAATGTTGTTCCGGATCTGAATACGTCCATTCAGAAACTGACGAGAGCTCCGTTAAAACCCCAGCAAAGGCTGTTTGCTCTGAGGACTATGGTCATACCGAGCCTATACCATCGGCTCCAGCTTGGCAGCACTACATCAGGTCTGCTTCGTAGGTGTGATCGAATGGTGAGGCAGGCAGTTAGGCAGTGGGTGAATCTGCCGTCGGACACCCCCAACGCGTACTTCCATGCGACTGTTCGTGATGGCGGCCTTGGATTACCCGCCGTGAGATGGATCGTACCACTGCAGCGGTACCAGAGATTGCAAAGCATGGACATGTCAGCCGAAGCGTTGCAGGGCGACCCTGGAGGTTTCTTGCGGAAGGAACTTAGGCGGTGTCAGGATAAGTTAGGAGAGATTCCGGAGCTTACAACCAGAGCGATGAATGATCGGTGGTCTCGTCTTCTGTATGAGAGTGTGGATGGCGCAGGTCTCCGTGAGTCTAATAAAGTCCCCCAGCAACACTCTTGGGTGCAGGATGGCACTAGATTCCTGTCGGGTAGAGACTACCTTCAGTCCTGTAAACTCAGGATTAATGCACTACCGACTAAGTCCCGAACAACAAGAGGACGCCCATGGGAACGTGGATGCAGAGCCGGGTGCAGAAATCCTGAGACGCTGAACCACATCTTACAGCAGTGCCATAGAACTCACGGAGGCCGAATCAGAAGGCATGATGTACTCGCATCCTACGTGGCGAGATCCCTCGAGATGCAGGACTATTCTGTGCAGGTGGAGCCGCGCATAGTTACCGAAGTCGGAGTTCGGAAGCCGGATATTGTGGCAAAGCTAGGTCAGACGTTGCTGGTGGTGGATGCACAAGTCATTAACGATCAGTACGACTTGGATAGGGCGCATCAAAATAAGATCGATTATTACACCCCTCTTGAAAACCAACTCAAAGAAGACTACAATGTCAGGAACGTAGTATTCACGTCTGTCACACTATCCTGGCGCGGTGTGTGGAGTACTAAGTCAGCGAACAGCCTGCTGACCCTGGGTGCGGTGCGGAAGAAGGCACTGAAGCTTCTGTCAACGCGAGTCATTGTTGGAGGACTCGCATGCTTCCATGTCTTTAATAAGTCAACCGCGGTGCGGGGATGAAGGAGCGGAACTTGATGGAGGCCGCGTAGACGATGTTGCTGCGGCTTGGAATGGCAGCGCTCTGTCATCTGACATAATGTCATGGATACAGAGATGTACTATGATTGGAAAAAAAAAAAAAAAAAAAATAGCCAAATGCCTCGTCATCTAATTAGTGACGCGCATGAATGGATTAACGAGATTCCCACTGTCCCTATCTACTGGGAGTTACCGTGGCTCTCCTAAGGACGTCCGGGTGACGCTCTTTACTGACCCTTGCGCCGGTGCTGGTGATCCACGGGTCCGTTGGATCCCGGCCCGCGCGGGTGATGTTCTGAGTCGATCTCGGGGTCTGAGAGTCGGGGTTGGAACGTGATGCGAATCGCTATGCGATGCGAAATCGCGTAGCGATATCAGTCTTCTAGTTAGGACCTCTAGCCTCTCGCGTTCAAGTTGTGCATCCACCTTCTCGTGGTACTCCTGAAAACGCCACCTACTTTGGAAAGTAAGATTCGGTAGGTGTCGGCTGAGTGATGTCACAGCGAAGTTTTCCCCCCTTTTCCGCACAGTCATGAGCCGGCATCAGTGATACTATGACCCTCTGATGGACGTCCGGGTGACGCTCTCTACTGATCCTTGCGCCGGTGCTGGTGATCCGGATTGATCCACCAGATCCCGGCCCGCGCGGGTGATGTTCTGAGCCGATCTCGGGGTCCGGGATTGTCGTGGTTGAAATCTGATGCTAATCGAATGGCTCTCAAGTGACAGCGTCCTTCCTGTCTTCCCTCTCACACACCTTCCGCACTTCCCGGCAGCCCATCTCCATCCGTTCGTCTCTATTGTTCTTCGGTGCAGTAGAGAGGAACAGGGGTTGTCAATACTCGCCCACCGGGCCCTGCGCTTCTGAGGTCTTTGGCCCAGCGGCGACGGAACCGGTGGTTACTAATCTTTTCTTTTCTTTTCAGGTCTCCCCATACCTTTAGGAAAGCCACCCCTCTCTCTCTCTCTCTTTATCACCCCTCTTTAACAATACTTACTAACACTACTAACACTCATCACTCTTCTTTCTCTTTTTCGTCCCTCTACTCTCTTTCCCTCCTGAGCTAAAAGCTCTCACCTCAACCCCTTTTTCACTCCTTTTCGTACTATCTCTTTTGCTATCGCTTTTCTATCTCTATACTCTTTTCTCATTTACTTGCATAAAACAGCATGCAACGCTACGAGTCGGTGCCAGCATTGCTGGCCGAATGGCTCTAATGTAGCAACACACACACACATACACTCTCTCACACACTTACATTCTCTTTCTCTCTCTCTCCCTTTTCTTTCTCTCTTTTTCTTCCTTCTTTATTCCTTTCCTCTATTTCCTTAAACAGCATGTATCGCTACGAGTCGGTGTCAGCATTGCTGACCAAATGGCTCTTACGTAGCAACACACACACACACACGTTCTGTTTTTCTATCTCCTCTTTCTCCCCCTATTCTTTCTTTCTTTACTCCACTCCAATTAACAACTCTCACTAACAACTTCATTACTAACACTTTCATTGATCTGTCTACTCTGTCGCTTTTACCAATCCCTTAATACAGCATAGCTACGAGTCGGTGTCAGATTGACCAAATGGCTCTTATGTAGCGAGCGCACCTAGAAGCGTTGGTGGAACGTGTCTGTGGCCTTGTGGGCAACGCACTTTTAAGAAGTGGGGAGCCTGCAGTGGCTAAGGTCACGTTCCCGTACTCGGCTTTCCTATCCTTTCTTCATCCAATCTCCCGGCAGCCCATCCCCATCCGTTTGTCTCTGTTGTGCCTCGGTACAGTGGAGAGAGACAGGGGCTGTTGTATTCACCTACCGGGCCCTGCGCTTCTGAGGTCTCAGACCCAGCGGCGACGGAACCGGGGGTTACTAATACTTTTCTCTTTTCAGGCTTCCATCCTTTGTCGTTTTTCATTATTATCGCCCGGTCGTTTGTTTCCAACTCGTCCGTTGTGGTAGGAAAATCGACGCATTAGAAATAGATAGATAGGTAGGCGTTTCCTCCTAATGGCGCCCGTCTTAAGGCTAAGGTCAAGGATCGTGCCGATGGTCTGAATGGCCGCGAAGACGAAAAATCGCGGTCGCTAGCGGTCCACCACCTCGGGGTACCTGCTGTCCCCCCGTTGTATTTAGGCTTGGCGGCGTAATGGTGGCTCTGCGCTGCTCGACTTCTTTTCCACCGTACTCGTGGGAACAAAAAAAATGATGAATAATTTTCTAAAAATTTTGGTGAGGAGGAGTGCCCGCCTGGCAGATCGCTTCCCGCCAGGTGCGGCTGCTAATAGGGAGGCAAGGGACGTGCCTGTCGTCGAGTCGCGAGTACGCTCGTGCGCGCGCTTGGAGACAGCCTCCGCTTCCTCGAGAGCGCCTCACCAAGCTGTGCCCGAGCGATTCCGCGACGTAAAACGACTTTGCGCACAGCCCCAAGGTTGCGGCCTTCGCGCCGTTCGAGTTTTGTTAACGCGATGCGATAATAGGAACAGCTTAATAAGGTCTTCACCGGCAATCATCGACCGGGAAGAAGAAATTAGGAATAGGGAATCTAGCACAAAATTAGTATCCGCGATTAGACCCGCGATTAGTTCCGCGAATAGTCCCGCGAAAAACCCCGCGGTAGAAAATAAGATTAGATACGCGAATGTTTCCCAATTAGAACCCCATAGTGTATGTGATCCGGGTTCCTCTTCGCAGCCGCAGCAACAAGCTCCGGCAAGTAGCGTCCCCTTTTCCTCATTTGCGTCCACGGGAGTGAGGATACTGCAGCTGAACATGAGGCGTTCAGCTGTAGTTACGGGTGAGGTGCGTCAGCTTGTCGCCGAAAAGCGACTTGACGTCCTGTTATTGCAGGAGTTGCACGTCAAGAAGCATGGCAAGAGCCACACCTTCGTTGGCTTAGGGAAGAATATGAGGGTAGCTGCTGTATGCTCAGAACGCCCCTGGGCTGCAGTGGCAGTCTGTAACCCTCAATTCCAAATGGTGTTTGTCTCGCAGCTTAGCACGACACATTGCGTCTGTGTGGAAGTGCAGGCTCCCAATTTTTCTTTCTACGTCGCATCGTGCTACTTCCAGTACAGCGACGAGATAGAGAAATACCTCAGACACCTCGAAGTGGTGCTTCATTCGCTGAGGGGGAAGAGATTGTTAGTGGCAGTAGACGCCAATGCTCGGTCGTCACTCTGGGGTCTCCAAGAGACAGACGAAAGAGGTGCGAAATTTGAAGACCTCATCCGAGCATATGGAGTAAACGTGGTGAATGATGTCGGACAGGGACCCACCTTTTGGACGGCAAGAGGTTCGTCTTTCATCGATGTAACCTTGACGTCGTCCTCCATGAACAAATTCATCAATGATTGGAAGGTGAGGCCCGACTGGACGACCAGCGACCACAACGCAGTCGACATCAGATTGAGGGTGCCAAAGGGGTCAGGTGGAGATCGGGGTGCCGCGAACATGAGGTTTGACACTCGTCGGGCTGATTGGGAGCGGTTCTCCGAGAGCTTGACTGATCTTTCAAGATCGAGACTGGAGGTCCTCGATGTCCGTTCTGCGAATAGAGTAGATGAGATGGCGGAGACGTTGGCAGCGGTACTCACCGAAGCCTGTTCCGCGTCGATGCCAAGAAAAAGACGATTTAGGAAGTCCAACCCGTGGTGGACGGTCGAATTAACTATACTCAAAAAGGGAGTATACAGAAAGAGGCGTGCACTCCAGAGAGGGCGGGACAAGCCCACTTACCTTTCTCTGAAGTTGGAATACCGCTCTTCTTTGCGGAAATACGGCAGAGAGGTGAGGAAAGCGAAGCTTGCGAGCTGGCGGAAGTTTGTCACATCGCACGGTAACTCGGAGCCCTGGGGATTCGTATATAAACTCCAGGCGAGAAAACTCCAAGTTGAGGGGGTGCTCAGCACACTCCGGTGTGGCGAATATTCCACGAAGACTTTAGAGGAGACCGCCGGCTACCTCCTAGACGTGCACACTCCGGATGACCGGGAACAGGATGACACGTTCGAACAACGTGAAATTCGTCTCGCTTCGAAAGTTTCCCCCGACACGGTCGACGCCTCATTCTTCACGGCGGCAGAAATGGCTGTAGCGGTGAAAACTTTTAAAAATAATAAGGCTCCAGGAATGGACCTTATTGAGGTTGCGGTTTTGAAAGCCGCTTGTAGGATAATTCCCGGTCAGTTTCTTAGATTATTTAACGGATGCCTTCAGTGGGGCGTCTTTCCCTCAATCTGGAAGGAGGGCTCGCTTCGAGTCCTTCTGAAGGGTGAGGACAAGGACGAGAAGGATCCGAAATCCTATAGACCCATCTGTCTCCTCTCCGTAGTAGGAAAACTTTTCGAGAAACTTCTCAAAACCCGCCTCATGGACGCGTCACTGGCACCGGGTAGGGTCTCCGATCGACAGTTCGGTTTCATGCCCGGAAGGTCGACGGAGGATGCTGTTGTGGAGTTGCGGCGTATGGTTTCTGCCTCTGAAAAGAGGTACGCCGTCGCGCTTCTCTTCGACATCTCCGGGGCTTTTGACAACGTCTGGTGGCCTCTTGTACTAGCTAGTTTAAAAGAACGGAATTGCCCGCGGAACGTCTTCGAAGTCCTCCGAAGTTATTTCGAAAATCGGACAGTAAAAATCGCGTTCGGTGCTACAGAGGTGTCCAAGCGGGCCGCGAGGGGGTGCCCACAAGGTTCCGTCCTCGGTCCGACTTGTTGGAACCTCATGTTCGACGGCCTTCTGCGGCTCCTAGAAGGCTTGGTCGAAAATCGGTTTGCCGCGTACGCGGATGATCTCGTTGTTGTTATAAACGGGGATTCGCGAAACGAAATCGAATCTGAAGGCCAACGGGTGGTCAACGCGATCGTAAATTGGTGCGAGTCCGCGAAGCTTCAGATCTCCGAACGCAAGACTGAAGCTATAATATTAAAAAGCGCCGCGATAAATAGAAACCATATAGGCAGACGGGGAGGAGCACGTCCGGATAGGAAGCGTAGAAACAATAAAAAGATCGCGACTCTCGAAAGTAGGCCACCTATAATAAAAATCAAAAACACGAAGATAGGGTTTAAACAGACCGTCAAATATCTTGGCGTTTATATAGATAAATTCCTTAAAGTTAGAACGCATTGCCAATATTTGAAAAACAAAGTCGGGATACTCTTCCAAAAGCTAGGTGCGTTAGCGAGAGCCAACTGGGGCCTAAGATTTAGGGCACTATCCGCAATTTACCGGGGAGTGTTCGCACCGACGGTGGCTTATGCGGCCGCGGGGTGGGCAGACCTGTGTACGGAGAGTGACGTTAGGATTTTAAAAGCCTTGCAGCGCCGGGTCCTCATTTCGACTACCGGCTCATATCGCACGGCATCGTGGGAATCGCTTTGTGTAGTCGCGGGAGCAATGCCAGTCGACATATTATTAAAAGAAAATATCGCGCGTTATCAAATCAGAATAGGGAAAAAAGCCAAGATCGGGAATATAGAAATCTCCGCCGAAATAGGGAAAAATAACGCTTTCGCTGAAATTAGGGAAGAAGCGACGAACATGTGGCAGACCAAATGGGCTTCTTCCAGCAAGGGTCGTACCACGTTCGCCTTTTTCGGGGACGTACGCCGTAGACTGGCTACACCGTCCCTGGAAACAAATCATTGGAGCACGCAGGTCCTCACTGGACACGGAGATTTCCGAGCACGCCTCAAATCGCTCAATCTCGTGGACAGTGACGCGTGCATATGTGGGAGTGGAACAGACACGGTGCAACACTTCTTGTTGGACTGTCCACTCTTCGATGCGCAGAGAGAGGCTCTACGCGATATGGTTCCGCAAAGCGAGTGGCGATGGCCGGAGACGGCGCACTTCTTAGTGTCGAGCTCAGAGGCCTACGCGGCATTCGCTGGTTTTTGCTGCGAGTCCCTTTGGCTAAAGGGATTCGAATCGTAAAACGTTAGAGAAAAAGGTGTAGGGTAAAGGTCATTCAGCTGAAAAAGTCGGAGTCTTCAGTTATGAGAGGGCGGTCCCGTAATCTTCTCGGATATGCCGCATTCTCGAATGATCTTCGCGTCGCGTAATTTTAAGTTAGAAGGAAATATAGGCAGGTAGATAAGTTTCCCAAAAACCCTTATCCAATGGCTTCCAAGTCATTTCCTTCACCCCCATCTTATCCCTATCCAGTTTCCTTCCTCAACTTCCGCCCATAACAGGGTCAGGGCGTGTATCCGGGTCGGGATACAATGGACAGGCCTCCCCGTGGTTCCCCGTGGGCGCGTCTATAAGCGAGAAGGGGTCTCTGCGTCGTCTGCAAGCGTGTAGACCGGCGGTCTGGGCCCTGGGAAGGAAGGTGGGCTTAAGGCGCGGCTAAACTGTCCATCCTGCGCATAAGATCCCGCAGGCGCTGCTGGATTTTTCCATCGCCCGTCTCGGGGCAACGTCGCTAGACAGTGGAGCCATGGTGGTTGTTGTGTGTGCCCGATAGGGCGAGGAAACAGGAGTGCGTCCTTTTCGGAGGGCGTGCTTTAACATTAACTGTCCCTATCTACTGCTCCCGGATTGGATGGCTTTCAAAATGAGATCATCGTGGCCCTCTGGAGGTGTAAGGCGGAGGTAATCTATCATCTCCTAAATAACTGTCTAAGAAGCGCTTATTTTCCAAAGGCGTGGAAAGCTGCCTCTCTTAAGTTTATCTTGAAGGACAAAAGTAAAGACAGGACAAAAC
>NW_027223331.1:6053458-6058458 GCF_030449975.1 Polyergus mexicanus
CAGTTGCGGCGGTGTCCGGATCTTCCCCTCGGACCTTGAAAATCCAGGAGAGGGCCACGTGGAGGTGTCGCGCCGGTTCGTACCCATATCCGCAGCAGGTCTCCAAGGTAAAGAGCCTCTAGTCGATAGAATAATGTAGGTAAGGGAAGTCGGCAAATTGGATCCGTAACTTCGGAATAAGGATTGGCTCTGAGGAGCGGGGCGTGTCGGGCTTGGTCGGGAAGCGGGTCTGGCTGACGTGCCGGGCCTGGGCGAGGTGAACGGTCGGCGTTCTCGCGCCGGTCCCGGGATCCGAGCTCGGTCCCGTGCCTTGGCCTCCCGCGGATCTTCCTTGCTGCGAGGCTTCCGTGGCGGCGCGAGCCGTCGTGGTCGTCCTCTTCGGCCGCCATTCAACGCTCAGCTCAGAACTGGCACGGACTAGGGGAATCCGACTGTCTAATTAAAACAAAGCATTGCGATGGCCCTCGTGGGTGTTGACGCAATGTGATTTCTGCCCAGTGCTCTGAATGTCAACGTGAAGAAATTCAAGCAAGCGCTGGTAAACGGCGGGAGTAACTATGACTCTCTTAAGGACGTCCGGGTGACGCTCATTACTGATCTTGTGTCGGTGCTAGATTAAGGTCCGGCCTACACGGGTGATGTTCTGGGTTGATCCTGGGGTCTGAGAGTCATGGTTGGCTATAGCTCTCTTAACTACAACTTTCACTGCTTTTGAGGGGACGGAGCAGGCGGATCAATGGTCCTCCTTGCTTCGTCCCCTTTTTTGTCAAGAGTTTTTAATTTTTTATGAATGCTTTATACATAATATCATAAAGCAACACGCCGCAAAGCAACACGCCGTGAAAGCAACACGCCGCGTAAAGCAACACGCCGCTAGCAATAATGCGGCCTACCTTGCGAAACATGCACGCAAGGAGATCCTGTACTCCATCACAGGACAAAGTGGCTTGTAAAGACTCTGACAAAAGCCGGAGTTAACATCCGCTCCGAGAGTAGTGGGTGTGGTGAATGAGGGCTATAGTAGGGACGTGATGCGAAGCGCTTTGCGGTATTAGTCCTCTTGTTAGGACCATCAGCCTCTCACGTTCAAGTTGTGCATCTACCTCCTCGTGGTACTCCTGGTAACGTCGCCTATTTTGAATAGCGAGTGGCTGTAGGCGACGGCTAAGTGATGTCACAGCGAAGTGCTCCCCAAAGGACCCCACAAGGGCCCATGTGCCGATTCCATGGTGAGTTGTGGGGACAAGAAAGGAACGGCTTCGGGGGACTCTCGGTTGTCAATCCGTTTGCTCCCCCAACATGCAGCAAATATGTAATGGAAAATGAAAGAATGGTTACACGCTCGGGTTCTCGGATGGCCCGAGCACTGCATGTTCGACGCGTGAATGATGATGCGACTTGTGGCGAAGCGCCATCAGACGAGCGTCAGGCTCCTCCCTCGCAGGATCGCGACAATGCCACTGCCGAACAGCAGGCAAGTGAACCGCCCGTTGCATGCGATCTCTGCGGCAGGGACTTCAGGAACAGGCAAGGCCTCGGTGTGCACACTCGTATTGCGCACCCCGTGGAAGCCAACAACGCAGTCGTTGTGGAACGCGTTAGGGCCAGATGGTCGGAGGAGGAGGTACGTCTCATGGCAAGAGCTGAGGCTACAGCCACCTCAGCGGGGATTCTCTTTATAAACCAATATCTCCATGAGAAGTTCCCCAATAGAACCTTGGAAGCCATCAAGGGTAAGCGTCGACAAGAAGCTTACCGCGAGTTGGTCCAAGCGTTTTGCCAAGAGGTCACATCGAACACCGATGATGTTGACGATGCTGGCAACACGGGCGGTGCGACGATGATAGGAGTCGCCCGCCCGTCCATTGAGACGGCCTATGATGAGCCGCAGCCTGCATCCCAGTTGGTCACTGAGACCTCTGGGAGGCTCCGAGGCGTAGTGGAGGAGCTCCGTGAGCTTGTGGGGCGCCTTCGGAGCTATGAGGCTGAGTCTCTGGCGAACATCGCAGAAGACTTTCTGGCTGGGAGAATCGACGTTCATGCCATTGAGAGATGGCTGGGCAAGATTTTTCCTAAGCCGACGGCTGCCCCTCCTAGACGCGCAGAAGCACGACAGCGAAATCCTCCCAAAGCGAACAACTTGAGGAGAGAGAATAGGAAGCAAAAGAGGTGTAGGGATTATGCCATAGTGCAGACTATCTACAAAAAGAACCTCAAATACTGTCTCTCGAATATACTCGATGGTGATGCGGAGCGCGTGCGTCCGTCCGCTGTTGAATTCCGCGACTACTGGCGTCCCCTTATGGAGACGACTAGTGTGGCGGATGGAGACATGACGGAGCTGCGCCGCACACTCGGAGAGTCGAGACAGACGGGCGGTGCCAGCCGGAGCCTTCCGCCGAGAGCCAGAGGGATTCATCTCGAAGGTCTCGGCGAGGGCGCGACCATGGAAAATGCTCCTACGGTCGATAGGACCTTGCTCTGGGACCCTGTTATACCTGCCGAAGTGGCGAGGGTTTCTGTAAAGACTGGCACTGCACCGGGGTTGGACGGAATAGAGCCGAGAGCATGGAACGCAGTTCCAAATGTTATTCGCGCTTTGTTGTTCAACCTGTTGCTTCTTGCGGGTGAGGCGCCCTCGTCGATCGCCAATACCAGAACGGTTTTCCTAGAAAAGGGGAAGATGCCGGAACGGCCTGCGCCGTCGGATTATCGACCCCTTAGTATAGGATCCGTTGTGCTGAGACACTTCCACAAGATCTTGGCCAAAAGACTAGCGGCTCTGGACATTTTCGATCAGCGCCAAAGGGGTTTCCGACCGGTTGATGGGGTCTGTGAGAATGTCACAGTCCTGTCGGCCGTGTTGGATCACGCCCGGAGGCGCTGTAGAACTGTCCATGTGGCGTGTGTGGACCTGTCGAAAGCATTCGACACGGTTTCGCACACGGCCATTCATAGTGCTCTCGAGGAGGTGGGTTTACCGCCACCTTTCCGAGAGTACATTAGAGCAATTTACAACAATGCTAGGACGGTGTTACAGCCCACCGTCGGCCAGGAGGTGTCGATGACGCAGCTGGGACGTGGCGTGAGACAGGGTGATCCTCTATCGCCCCTGCTGTTCAATCTGGTCGTAGATAGAGCACTGGGGGTTCTCTCGGAGGATGTTGGCTTCAGAATCGGGGGTCGAGTCGTTAGCGCCTTGGGTTACGCCGACGACATTATACTCCTGTCCTCCACGAAGGTAGGACTCCAAGAAAACCTTACGCGGCTTAACGCCGCATTCGAACTAAATGGCTTGAGCATTAATGCTAGTAAGACCGGAGTGCTGTCACTGGTAGCGACTGGCCGAGACAAGAAGGTGAAAGTCGATCTAACACCTAACTTCACCGTGGGGGGAGCGCTGTTACCGCAGAGATCCCCAGTCGAGGTCTGGACCTATTTGGGCAGCACATATCAAGGTGCTAGGGAATACGCAAGCGTCCCTCCTCTAGCTCAATCCATCGAGCTTTTAACGAGAGCGCCGCTCAAACCTCAGCAGAGGTTGCGGCTGTTCCGTGACTGTCTCCTCCCTCGGTATTACCACCGGTGGGTAGTGGGATCAGTCACGTCAAAAACACTAAGAGGAGTGGACGTGCTGGTAAGAACTGCGGTTCGACGCTGGCTGCGATTGCCCCATGATGTCCCTGCTGGATACTTCCATGCGCCGATACAGAGTGGCGGGCTTGGCATGCCTTTGCTTAGAACTCTGATCCCTATTATGAAGCATAACCGACTTCGGAAGTTGTGTGTAAGCTCGATGCCTGCCGCTTCTGCCGCTGCCAAATCCACGTATGTGGCTAGGCAGCTAGCCTGGTGCGAAAAGCAGATGCGTGTAAGGACCGTTCGAGTAACAACAACAGCCGAGCTCAGACAGCAGTGTGCGACCTGGCTGCACGAGTCGTGCGATGGGAAGGGGCTCAGGGAGGTCGGTTCGTCCAAACTGAGTTCCCACTGGGTTGCGGCGGGTGCCCAATCCATACCCGGAGCTGACTACGTGCATTATCACCACGTCCGGGCCAACTGCTTACCGTCTAGAGCGAGATCATCCCGAGGGCGGGAGGGGCACGATGTGCGTTGTAGGGCGGGTTGTCCCGAGATCGAGACACCCGCTCATTGCGTGCAGAAGTGTTTCCGAACGCACGGAGGAAGGATCCTGCGGCATGACGACCTGTGCCGTCAAGTTGGTTGCTTCTTGCGAACGAAGGGATGGCATGTCGATGCGGAACAAGCGTACTCGACCTCTGTCGGAAGGCGCCGACCCGACCTGACGATAGTTAGGGATGGTGAGGCTGTCGTCGTGGACGCGCAGGTTGTGTCCAGCGAAACGGCTCTGAACGTGGCTCATGACCGTAAGGTGGAGAAATACCGGTCGATCCGAGATCTGAGAGACCGAGTGGCGGAACACACAGGAGTACGAAGAGATAATGTTCGTTTTACCGCCATTACCATCTCTTGGCGAGGTGCCTGGAGTCCCGACAGCGAGCGTGAGTTGAAGCAGCTTGGTCTCACTACGAGCCAACTGCGGACGCTTACGACTCGTGTGTTGTGGGGATCCTGGCTCAATTGGAAGCGTTTTAACGCAATAACAACGCGTTATAATTGGCGGCGGCGACAGGCCGCGAACGGAGCTGTAGGTGCGACGACTTGAGCTGGTGGCGATTCGCCACAGGTCGCAGCGGATGCATGTTTTTATTTTTAATGTGAGGACCACTTGTTGGTTCCTTGTGTTCGTCCAAGGCGCTTTGCGAACGCCAACAGCAAACAGCAGCCTTGCAATATCATCGCTGGTTCGCTCGTGACTTGAATCATTGAGTTACGATGAACACAGCGTTGAAACATATAGCCAAATGCCTCGTCATCTAATTAGTGACGCGCATGAATGGATTAACGAGATTCCCACTGTCCCTATCTACTGGGAGTTACCGTGGCTCTCCTAAGGACGTCCGGGTGACGCTCTTTAC
>NW_027223331.1:6070958-6100958 GCF_030449975.1 Polyergus mexicanus
CGTACTCTTTTAATAAAATGTCAACGGGTGTCATCCCGGCCACGACACAAAGCGATTCCCAGGACGCTGTACGGTAAGCGCCGGTTATCGAGATTAACGCTCTACGCTGCGCGGCTCTAAGGATTCTAATATCACTCTCCGTACATAAATCGACCCATCCCGCGGCGGCGTACGTTACGCACGGCTGGAAGACCCCACGATATATTGTGGAGAGTGTTTTATATCTAAGACCCCACGCGGCTCTAGCTAACCTACCTAATTTCCCGAATAGCAACCCGGTTTTGCTACTTAATTTTTGGCAGTGCGACTTTACTTTCATACACCTATCTAGATGCACTCCTAAGTATCTAACCGTTTCCCTAAATCGTATTTTCGCGTTGTTGATTTTTATCGTTGGCGGCCTATTTACGAAATCGACGATTCTTCTATTATTTTTCCGCTTCCTATCCGGGCGGTCTCCTCCCCGTCTACCTATCGGATTTCTTACGATCGCGTTGCTCTTTAAGACGATTGCTTCGGTCTTTCGTTCCGATACCTGTAGCTTCGCGAATTTACACCAATCTGTTATAAGGCTCACCGCGCGTTGACCCTCTACTTCGATATCTTTCCGCGAATTACCGTTAACGATCACTACCAAGTCATCCGCATAAGCCGCAAATAGGATGTTCGAGCCTTCCAGGAGCTTTAGAAGGTCGTCGAACATAAGGTTCCAGCAGGCCGGACCAAGAACAGAGCCCTGCGGGCACCCCCTTGTGGCCCGCTTTAAAACCTCCGAAGAACCAAAAGAGAGTTTAACCCTACGGTTGTCGAAGTAACTTTGCAGTACTCCGAAAACATTCCGAGGGCAATCTCTAGATTTTAACGCGTCTAACACAAGAGGCCACCAGACATTGTCAAAAGCCCCAGAGATGTCGAAAAGCAGCGCGACGGCATATCTCTTTTCAGAGGCAGAGACCATACGACGCAACTCCACAACCGCGTCCTCCGTCGACCTTCCAGCCATAAAGCCGAACTGCCGATCGGAGACCCTACCCGGAGCCAATGACGTGTCCGTAAGGCGAAGCTTAATTAGCTTCTCAAAGAGTTTCCCTACCACGGAGAGGAGACAGATGGGCCTGTAAGATTTTGGGTCCTTCTCATCCTTGTCCTCGCCCTTCAGTAGGACTCGAAGTGAGCCCACCTTCCAGGCTGAGGGAAAGACGCCCCACTGAAGGCACCCATTAAACAATTTCGTGATCTGACCGGGGATCACTTTTATCGCGGCCTTCAGCACTCTAACCTCAATGAGGTCGAGTCCTGGTGCTTTATCGTTCCTAAAGGTTTTAGACGCCTTGACCATTTCTACTTCTGTGAAGAGAGAAGCATCGGCCGTATCGGGCGCAACGAGCACATTCTCCCTTAATGCGCTTTGTTGGGGTGTTTCTTCCGCTATCCGGTCATCTGGGACGTGTACGTCCAAAAGGTAGCTGGCTGTTTCTTCTAAACTGATAGTAGACAAAGAACTACTACGCCGGAGTGTACTGAGAACACTCTCTACTCGGAGTTTTTCCGCTTGTTGCTTATAGACGAAGCCCCAAGGTTCCGAGTTGCCGTACGACGTAACAAATTCCTGCCAGCTTGCGAGCTTTACCTTCTTGACCATTCTGCTGTGTTGCCGTAAAGAAGAACGGTATTCCAGCAGCATTTCATGGCACAAAGGTTTGTCCCGCCCCTTTTGGAGGGCACGTTTCGATCTATAAAGCCTCTTCTTTGAGATTGTCAATTCTCTAGTCCACCACGGGTTGGACTTACGGAAACGCCGTTTTCTAGGCATCGAAGCCGTACATGCCTCGCTGAGGACTGTTGCGAGGGTCTCGGCCATATTCTCTACGTCCTCCACCGAATTCAGGTCAAGGACCTCGAGCTTGGACCTTGAAAGATCAGTCAGGCTTTCGGAGAATCGTTCCCAGTCGGCCCGACGAGTGTCGAACCTTGTGTTCGCGGTGTCCCCTCTACCTTTCTCTCTCGGCACCCTCAACCTGATATCTATGGAGTTGTGGTCGCTGCTAGTCCAGTCGGCCCTCACTTTCCATTCGCCGATGAACTGGCTCACGGAGGGCGACGCTAAGGTTACGTCGATGAATGACGAACCTCTTGTCGTCCAATAAGTGGGCCCCTGTCCAGCGTCATTGACCACTTCTATGCCGTGTGCTCTGATAAGGTCTTCGAATTTTGCACCTTTTTCGTCTGTCTCTTGGGAACCCCAGAGTGACGAGCATTGGCATCTACCGCAACTATAAGCCTCTTCCCCCTCAGCGAACGAAGCACCGTCTCGAGGTGTCTGAGGTGCTTCTCAATCTCGTCACTGTGCTGGAAGTAGCACGATGCAACGTAAAAGGAGAAGCCGGGAGCCAGCACTTCCGCACAGACGCAATGGGTTGTGCTGAGCTGCGAGATAAACATCGTTTGGAATTGAGGGTTACAAACCGCTACCGCCGCCCACGGACGTTGCGAGCGCACGGCAGCCACCCTTATCCCTTTCCCTAATCCAACAAAGGTGTGACCCGTGTTTTGCTTCTTGACGTGTGGTTCCTGCAATAACAGGACGTCAAGTCGCTTTTCTACCACGAGCTGACGCACCTCGCCCGTAACTACAGCTGAACGCCTCATGTTTAGCTGTAGTATTCTCACTCCCGTGGACGCAAGTGAGAAAGAAGGATCGATTTCTGACGGAGCTTGTTGCTGCGGCTGCAAAGAGGAACCCGGATCACATACACTATGGGGTTCTAATTGGGAAACATTCGCGTATCTAATCTCATTTTCTACCGCGTGGTTTTTCGCGGAACTATTCGCGGAACTAATCGCGGGTCTAATCGCGGATACTAATCTTGTGCTAGATTCCCTATTCCTAATTTCTTCTTCCCGGTCGATGATTGCCGGTGAAGACCTTATTAAGCTGTTCCTACTATCGCATCGCGTTAACAAAACTCGAACGGCGCGAAGGCCGCAACCTTGGGGCTGTGCGCAAAGTCGTTTTACGTCGCGGAATCGCTCGGGCACAGCTTGGTGAGGCGCTCTCGAGGAAGCGGAGGCCGTCTCCAAGCGCGCGCACGAGCGTACTCGCGACTCGACGACAGGCACGTCCCTTGCCTCCCTAATAGCAGCCGCACCTGGCGGGAAGCGATCTGCCAGGCGGGCACTCCTCCTCACCAAAAGTTTTAGAGAATTGTTCAACATCATTTTTCGTCCCACGAGTACGGTGGAAAAGAGGTCGAGCAACGCAGAGCCACCATTACGCCGCCAAGCCTATATACAACGGGGGGACAGCAGGTACCCCGAGGTGGTGGACCGCTAGCGACCGCGATTTTTTCGTCTTCGCGGCCATTCAGACTATCGGCACGATCCTTGACCTTAGCCTTAAGACGGGCGCCATTAGGAGGAAACGCCTACCTATCTATCTATTTCTAATGCGTCGATTTTCCTACCACAACGGACGAGTTGGAAATAAACGACCGGGCGATAATAATGAAAAACGACGACAAAGGATGGAAGCCTGAAAAGAGAAAAGTATTAGTAACCCCCGGTTCCGTCGCCGCTGGGTCTGAGACCTCAGAAGCGCAGGGCCCGGTGGGTGAGTACAACAGCCCCTGTCTCTCTCCACTGTACCGAGGCACAACAGAGACAAACGGATGGGGTTGGGCTGCCGGGAGATTGGATGTAGAGGGGATAGGAAAGCCGAGTACGGGAACGTGACCCTAGCCACTGCAGGCTCCCCACTTCTTAAAAGTGCGTTGCCCACAAGGCCACAGACACGTTCCACCAACGCTTCTAGGTGCGCTCGCTACATAAGAGCCATTTGGTCAATCTGACACCGACTCGTAGCTATGCTGTATTAAGGGATTGGTAAAAGCGACAGAGTAGACAGATCAATGAAAGTGTTAGTAATGAAGTTGTTAGTGAGAGTTGTTAATTGGAGTGGAGTAAAGAAAGAAAGAATAGGGGGAGAAAGAGGAGATAGAAAAACAGAACGTGTGTGTGTGTGTGTTGCTACGTAAGAGCCATTTGGTCAGCAATGCTGACACCGACTCGTAGCGATACATGCTGTTTAAGGAAATAGAGGAAAGGAATAAAGAAGGAAGAAAAAGAGAGAAAGAAAAGGGAGAGAGAGAGAATGTAAGTGTGTGAGAGAGTGTATGTGTGTGTGTGTTGCTACATTAGAGCCATTCGGCCAGCAATGCTGGCACCGACTCGTAGCGTTGCATGCTGTTTTATGCAAGTAAATGAGAAAAGAGTATAGAGATAGAAAAGCGATAGCAAAAGAGATAGTACGAAAAGGAGTGAAAAAAAAAGGGGTTGAGGTGAGAGCTTTTAGCTCAGGAGGGAAAGAGAGTAGAGGGACGAAAAAGAGAAAGAAGAGTGATGAGTGTTAGTAGTGTTAGTAAGTATTGTTAAAGAGGGGTGATAAAGAGAGAGAGAGAGAGGGGTGGCTTTCCTAAAGGTATGGGGAGACCTGAAAAGAAAAGAAAAGATTAGTAACCACCGGTTCCGTCGCCGCTGGGCCAAAGACCTCAGAAGCGCAGGGCCCGGTGGGCGAGTATTGACAACCCCTGTTCCTCTCTACTGCACCGAAGAACAATAGAGACGAACGGATGGAGATGGGCTGCCGGGAAGTGCGGAAGGTGTGTGAGAGGGAAGACAGGAAGGACGCTGTCACTTGAGAGCCATTCGATTAGCATCAGATTTCAACCACGACAATCCCGGACCCCGAGATCGGCTCAGAACATCACCCGCGCGGGCCGGGATCTGGTGGATCAATCCGGATCACCAGCACCGGCGCAAGGATCAGTAGAGAGCGTCACCCGGACGTCCATCAGAGGGTCATAGTATCACTGATGCCGGCTCATGACTGTGCGGAAAAGGGGGGAAAACTTCGCTGTGACATCACTCAGCCGACACCTACCGAATCTTACTTTCCAAAGTAGGTGGCGTTTTCAGGAGTACCACGAGAAGGTGGATGCACAACTTGAACGCGAGAGGCTAGAGGTCCTAACTAGAGGACTGATATCGCTACGCGATTTCGCATCGCATAGCGATTCGCATCACGTTCCAACCCCGACTCTCAGACCCCGAGATCGACTCAGAACATCACCCGCGCGGGCCGGAATCCAACGGACCCGTGG
The DNA here is from genome assembly GCF_030449975.1 of Polyergus mexicanus. Taxonomy (NCBI): domain Eukaryota; kingdom Metazoa; phylum Arthropoda; class Insecta; order Hymenoptera; family Formicidae; genus Polyergus; species Polyergus mexicanus. The sequence continues at coordinate 6,076,118 of NW_027223331.1, forward strand.
ATCACCAGCACCGGCGCGAGGGTCAGTAAAGAGCGTCACCCGGACGTCCTTAGGAGAGCCACGGTAACTCCCAGTAGATAGGGACAGTTAATGTTAGAGCACGCCCTCCGAAGAGGACGCACTCCTGTTTCCTCGCCCTATCGGGCACACACAACAACCACCATGGCTCCACTGTCTAGCGACGTTGCCCCGAGACGGGCGATGGAAAAATCCAGCAGCGCCTGCGGGATCTTATGCGCAGGATGGACAGTTTAGCCGCGCCTTAAGCCCACCTTCCTTCCCAGGGCCCAGACCGCCGGTCTACACGCTTGCAGACGACGCAGAGACCCCTTCTCGCTTATAGACGCGCCCACGGGGAACCACGGGGAGGCCTGTCCATTGTATCCCGACCCGGATACACGCCCTGACCCTGTTATGGGCGGAAGTTGAGGAAGGAAACTGGATAGGGATAAGATGGGGGTGAAGGAAATGACTTGGAAGCCATTGGATAAGGGTTTCTGGGAAACTTATCTACCTGCCTATATTTCCTTCTAATTTAAAATTACGCGTCGCGAAGATCATTCGAGAATGCGGCATATCCGAGAAGATTACGGGGCCGCCCTCTCATAACTGAAGACTCCGACTTTTTCAGCTGAATGACCTTTACCCTACACCTTTTTCTCTCTAACGTTTTACGATTCGAATCCCTTTAGCCAAAGGGACTCGCAGCAAAAACCAGCGAGTGCCGCGTAGGCCTCTGAGCTCGACACTAAGAAGTGCGCCGTCTCCGGCCATCGCCATTCGCTTTGCGGAACCATATCGCGTAGAGCCTCTCTCTGCGCATCGAAGAGTGGACAGTCCAACAAGAAGTGTTGCACCGTGTCTGTTCCACTCCCACATATGCACGCGTCACTGTCCACGAGATTGAGCGATTTGAGGCGTGCTCGGAAATCTCCGTGTCCAGTGAGGACCTGCGTGCTCCAATGATTTGTTTCCAGGGACGGTGTAGCCAGTCTACGGCGTACGTCCCCGAAAAAGGCGAACGTGGTACGACCCTTGCTGGAAGAAGCCCATTTGGTCTGCCACATGTTCGTCGCTTCTTCCCTAATTTCAGCGAAAGCGTTATTTTTCCCTATTTCGGCGGAGATTTCTATATTCCCGATCTTGGCGTTTTTCCCTATTCTGATTTGATAACGCGCGATATTTTCTTTTAATAATATGTCGACTGGCATTGCTCCCGCGACGACACAAAGCGATTCCCACGATGCCGTGCGATATGCGCCGGTAGTCGAAATGAGGACCCGGCGCTGCAAGGCTTTTAAAATCCTAACGTCACTCTCCGTACACAGGTCTGCCCACCCCGCGGCCGCATAAGCCACCGTCGGTGCGAACACTCCCCGGTAAATTGCGGATAGTGCCCTAAATCTTAGGCCCCAGTTGGCTCTCGCTAACGCACCTAGCTTTTGGAAGAGTATCCCGACTTTGTTTTTCAAATATTGGCAATGCGTTCTAACTTTAAGGAATTTATCTATATAAACGCCAAGATATTTGACGGTCTGTTTAAACCCTATCTTCGTGTTTTTGATTTTTATTATAGGTGGCCTACTTTCGAGAGTCGCGATCTTTTTATTGTTTCTACGCTTCCTATCCGGACGTGCTCCTCCCCGTCTGCCTATATGGTTTCTATTTATCGCGGCGCTTTTTAATATTATAGCTTCAGTCTTGCGTTCGGAGATCTGAAGCTTCGCGGACTCGCACCAATTTACGATCGCGTTGACCACCCGTTGGCCTTCAGATTCGATTTCGTTTCGCGAATCCCCGTTTATAACGACAACGAGATCATCCGCGTACGCGGCAAACCGATTTTCGACCAAGCCTTCTAGGAGCCGCAGAAGGCCGTCGAACATGAGGTTCCAACAAGTCGGACCGAGGACGGAACCTTGTGGGCACCCCCTCGCGGCCCGCTTGGACACCTCTGTAGCACCGAACGCGATTTTTACTGTCCGATTTTCGAAATAACTCCGGAAGACTTCGAAGACGTTCCGCGGGCAATTCCGTTCTTTTAAACTAGCTAGTACAAGAGGCCACCAGACGTTGTCAAAAGCCCCGGAGATGTCGAATAGAAGCGCGACGGCGTACCTCTTTTCAGAGGCAGAAACCATACGCCGCATCTCCACAACAGCATCCTCCGTCGACCTTCCGGGCATGAAACCGAACTGTCGATCGGAGACCCTACCCGGTGCCAGTGACGCGTCCATGAGGCGGGTTTTGAGAAGTTTCTCGAAAAGTTTTCCTACTACGGAGAGGAGACAGATGGGTCTATAGGATTTCGGATCCTTCTCGTCCTTGTCCTCACCCTTCAGAAGGACTCGAAGCGAGCCCTCCTTCCAGATTGAGGGAAAGACGCCCCACTGAAGGCATCCGTTAAATAATCTAAGAAACTGACCGGGAATTATCCTACAAGCGGCTTTCAAAACCGCAACCTCAATAAGGTCCATTCCTGGAGCCTTATTATTTTTAAAAGTTTTCACCGCTACAGCCATTTCTGCCGCCGTGAAGAATGAGGCGTCGACCGTGTCGGGGGAAACTTTCGAAGCGAGACGAATTTCACGTTGTTCGAACGTGTCATCCTGTTCCCGGTCATCCGGAGTGTGCACGTCTAGGAGGTAGCCGGCGGTCTCCTCTAAAGTCTTCGTGGAATATTCGCCACACCGGAGTGTGCTGAGCACCCCCTCAACTTGGAGTTTTCTCGCCTGGAGTTTATATACGAATCCCCAGGGCTCCGAGTTACCGTGCGATGTGACAAACTTCCGCCAGCTCGCAAGCTTCGCCTTCCTCACCTCTCTGCCGTATTTCCGCAAAGAAGAGCGGTATTCCAACTTCAGAGAAAGGTAAGTGGGCTTGTCCCGCCCTCTCTGGAGTGCACGCCTCTTTCTGTATACTCCCTTTTTGAGTATAGTTAATTCGACCGTCCACCACGGGTTGGACTTCCTAAATCGTCTTTTTCTTGGCATCGACGCGGAACAGGCTTCGGTGAGTACCGCTGCCAACGTCTCCGCCATCTCATCTACTCTATTCGCAGAACGGACATCGAGGACCTCCAGTCTCGATCTTGAAAGATCAGTCAAGCTCTCGGAGAACCGCTCCCAATCAGCCCGACGAGTGTCAAACCTCATGTTCGCGGCACCCCGATCTCCACCTGACCCCTTTGGCACCCTCAATCTGATGTCGACTGCGTTGTGGTCGCTGGTCGTCCAGTCGGGCCTCACCTTCCAATCATTGATGAATTTGTTCATGGAGGACGACGTCAAGGTTACATCGATGAAAGACGAACCTCTTGCCGTCCAAAAGGTGGGTCCCTGTCCGACATCATTCACCACGTTTACTCCATATGCTCGGATGAGGTCTTCAAATTTCGCACCTCTTTCGTCTGTCTCTTGGAGACCCCAGAGTGACGACCGAGCATTGGCGTCTACTGCCACTAACAATCTCTTCCCCCTCAGCGAATGAAGCACCACTTCGAGGTGTCTGAGGTATTTCTCTATCTCGTCGCTGTACTGGAAGTAGCACGATGCGACGTAGAAAGAAAAATTGGGAGCCTGCACTTCCACACAGACGCAATGTGTCGTGCTAAGCTGCGAGACAAACACCATTTGGAATTGAGGGTTACAGACTGCCACTGCAGCCCAGGGGCGTTCTGAGCATACAGCAGCTACCCTCATATTCTTCCCTAAGCCAACGAAGGTGTGGCTCTTGCCATGCTTCTTGACGTGCAACTCCTGCAATAACAGGACGTCAAGTCGCTTTTCGGCGACAAGCTGACGCACCTCACCCGTAACTACAGCTGAACGCCTCATGTTCAGCTGCAGTATCCTCACTCCCGTGGACGCAAATGAGGAAAAGGGGACGCTACTTGCCGGAGCTTGTTGCTGCGGCTGCGAAGAGGAACCCGGATCACATACACTATGGGGTTCTAATTGGGAAACATTCGCGTATCTAATCTTATTTTCTACGGCGGGGTTTTTCGCGGAACTATTCGCGGAACTAATCGCGGGTCTAATCGCGGATACTAATCTTGTGCTAGATTCCCTATTCCTAATTTCTTCTTCCCGGTCGATGATTGCCGGTGAAGACCTTATTAAGCTGTTCCTACTATCGCATCGCGTTAACAAAACTCGAACGGCGCGAAGGCCGCAACCTTGGGGCTGTGCGCAAAGTCGTTTTACGTCGCGGAATCGCTCGGGCACAGCTTGGTGAGGCGCTCTCGAGGAAGCGGAGGCTGTCTCCAAGCGCGCGCACGAGCGTACTCGCGACTCGACGACAGGCACGTCCCTTGCCTCCCTAATAGCAGCTGCACCTGGCGGGAAGCGATCTGCCAGGCGGGCACTCCTCCTCACCAAAATTTTTAGAAAATTATTCATCATTTTTGTTCCCACGAGTACGGTGGAAAAGAAGTCGAGCAGCGCAGAGCCACCATTACGCCGCCAAGCCTATATACAACGGGGGGACAGCAGGTACCCCGAGGTGGTGGACCGCTAGCGACCGCGATTTTTTCGTCTTCGCGGCCATTCAGACTATCGGCACGATCCTTGACCTTAGCCTTAAGACGGGCGCCATTAGGAGGAAACGCCTACCTATCTATCTATTTCTAATGCGTCGATTTTCCTACCACAACGGACGAGTTGGAAATAAACGACCGGGCGATAATAATGAAAAACGACGACAAAGGATGGAAGCCTGAAAAGAGAAAAGTATTAGTAACCCCCGGTTCCGTCGCCGCTGGGTCTGAGACCTCAGAAGCGCAGGGCCCGGTGGGTGAGTACAACAGCCCCTGTCTCTCTCCACTGTACCGAGGCACAACAGAGACAAACGGATGGGGTTGGGCTGCCGGGAGATTGGATGTAGAGGGGATAGGAAAGCCGAGTACGGGAACGTGACCCTAGCCACTGCAGGCTCCCCACTTCTTAAAAGTGCGTTGCCCACAAGGCCACAGACACGTTCCACCAACGCTTCTAGGTGCGCTCGCTACATAAGAGCCATTTGGTCAATCTGACACCGACTCGTAGCTATGCTGTATTAAGGGATTGGTAAAAGCGACAGAGTAGACAGATCAATGAAAGTGTTAGTAATGAAGTTGTTAGTGAGAGTTGTTAATTGGAGTGGAGTAAAGAAAGAAAGAATAGGGGGAGAAAGAGGAGATAGAAAAACAGAACGTGTGTGTGTGTGTGTTGCTACGTAAGAGCCATTTGGTCAGCAATGCTGACACCGACTCGTAGCGATACATGCTGTTTAAGGAAATAGAGGAAAGGAATAAAGAAGGAAGAAAAAGAGAGAAAGAAAAGGGAGAGAGAGAGAATGTAAGTGTGTGAGAGAGTGTATGTGTGTGTGTGTTGCTACATTAGAGCCATTCGGCCAGCAATGCTGGCACCGACTCGTAGCGTTGCATGCTGTTTTATGCAAGTAAATGAGAAAAGAGTATAGAGATAGAAAAGCGATAGCAAAAGAGATAGTACGAAAAGGAGTGAAAAAAAAAGGGGTTGAGGTGAGAGCTTTTAGCTCAGGAGGGAAAGAGAGTAGAGGGACGAAAAAGAGAAAGAAGAGTGATGAGTGTTAGTAGTGTTAGTAAGTATTGTTAAAGAGGGGTGATAAAGAGAGAGAGAGAGAGGGGTGGCTTTCCTAAAGGTATGGGGAGACCTGAAAAGAAAAGAAAAGATTAGTAACCACCGGTTCCGTCGCCGCTGGGCCAAAGACCTCAGAAGCGCAGGGCCCGGTGGGCGAGTATTGACAACCCCTGTTCCTCTCTACTGCACCGAAGAACAATAGAGACGAACGGATGGAGATGGGCTGCCGGGAAGTGCGGAAGGTGTGTGAGAGGGAAGACAGGAAGGACGCTGTCACTTGAGAGCCATTCGATTAGCATCAGATTTCAACCACGACAATCCCGGACCCCGAGATCGGCTCAGAACATCACCCGCGCGGGCCGGGATCTGGTGGATCAATCCGGATCACCAGCACCGGCGCAAGGATCAGTAGAGAGCGTCACCCGGACGTCCATCAGAGGGTCATAGTATCACTGATGCCGGCTCATGACTGTGCGGAAAAGGGGGGAAAACTTCGCTGTGACATCACTCAGCCGACACCTACCGAATCTTACTTTCCAAAGTAGGTGGCGTTTTCAGGAGTACCACGAGAAGGTGGATGCACAACTTGAACGCGAGAGGCTAGAGGTCCTAACTAGAGGACTGATATCGCTACGCGATTTCGCATCGCATAGCGATTCGCATCACGTTCCAACCCCGACTCTCAGACCCCGAGATCGACTCAGAACATCACCCGCGCGGGCCGGAATCCAACGGACCCGTGGATCACCAGCACCGGCGCGAGGGTCAGTAAAGAGCGTCACCCGGACGTCCTTAGGAGAGCCACGGTAACTCCCAGTAGATAGGGACATTTTTTTTTTTTTTTCATTTATTTCTTCAATTATTACGGTGCGAGTATCAACTCATTGCCGTCTATTTCATCTTTTTTCTTTTTATTTCAAGTTTATTGATTTTATGCTGGGTCACTTAGCCGTCAATCCTGACGTTGTCCGTCCCTAACCACGCGGAGGTGGACCCATTTTATCTCTGTCTTAGTAAGTATTTCTTATTCTAAAATATTTTAGATATTTTATAATTTCATAGTAGGATTTTTAATATTAGGTAAATGTTTCTAATTATTTGTAATTCTAAGTGTTTCAAGCATCTTTTAGGCATCTTCTAGGCATCTTCCAGGACCTCAACTACAGGTATGTACATCCAATATAAGGTAACTATTTCCAGCTATTTTCTAATTTTAAGTCTTTTTCAGATTTTCAAACATGAATGTTATTTTTAATGTATGGTAAGTATCAATTATTATCTATATTTTAAGTAAATGTTTTAGTATTTTATATTTTTACAATCACATGCAGGCAACCAATTCTAATGTAAAATAATTGTTTAATTCTAAGTATTTAATGTTTTAATATTTTCAATTATAAATACTATTACTATTGTAAGTAGGCGTTCCTAATGTCAAATACTCTACTTGCAAAATCCTGCAGCAAGTCGAAACACTCCTTTGTACTTATCATATCCTCCGTTGAATCCCTGTAGTTATAAATTCCCTCATATCGTATATCTCTATAACCTGGACATTCCAATAAAATATGTTCAACCGTTTCATTTGGACATCCGCATACTGGACATGCACTCGTATCTTCTGCTCCTCTTAGATAGAGAGTACTTCTTATAGGTCCATATCCCGTCAAGATATAGACGCACCGCCGATTCGGTTTAAACCAAGTGCTTGCTTTTGCGAAACTTACACATGTTATAAAACGATAAGTTTGTCTTCCATGTATATCGTCTGTCCAGTTTTGTTGCCAATTTGTCCAAATTTCGCGTTCTATTTGTACAAATTCTTCCTCCATGTTAGCGTCCTCTATATTGTCCTTCTTTTGATATACATAATTTTTCCAAACCACTGGTAAGTTCCGCCGTATTGTACTCTTAAGCCCTCTTTCAATAACAGCAAGATCTAATGGAGTTATACCTGCTATCACCTGCATAGCCGCTGTTGATGTCGTTCTTGTCGCACCTGTATTCATCAAAAGTAGGGAGCGCTGTGCCGCAATAAGATGTCTTTTCACCATTACATTTCCTACTCTATGAAACCATGCCGCCGCAGCATACGATGCAATCGGCAATGCCACCATATCATAAAGAAACCTCCTTATGTGGTATTTAATGCCCCACTTTTCTCGCGCTATTCGTCGAATACTCATGGTGAGCCTTATCAGTTTTTCTCTAAGAAATTTTACATGAGGAATGAAACTCAATTTCTCATCCAATATTACACCTAGATACTTTGTCTGGTTAGTAAATTTAACTTTTGCATCATTAATTTTTATAATTGGACTTCTATCCTTGTGTAGTTTACCTTTAATCAGCATCGCCGTTGTTTTGGCAGCCGATAGCGTCAATTTATGCAGTCTACACCATCTCATCAAGATATTTATAGAGATTCTTGCTATTTTCTCCACTTCCACCCTCGAGTCTGCTTTAATAAGCAAAACTACGTCGTCTGCATAGGCAATTGCTTCAATCCTGTCAGTAGATATATTCATAAATTCGTCCAGTAGGGTGTCCATACACCAATTCCACGCCACCGGGCCAATAATGGATCCCTGTGGGCATCCCCTTTGCATCTGACAAGTCATGCTCTCAAACCTAGATTTAATTGTAACTATTCTATGCCTAAAGTATGACGCAATTAATCTCACTAAACTTGAACTACAATTTGCCTCAATCAATCTCGCTTTAATTGTTGTCCACCATAAATTATCGAAGGCTCCCTGAATGTCCACAAAAAGCGCTACTACATATTTTTTATGTGTATTATTTGTACTGTTTACCAAATGTATGATTGCATCCTCCGTAGATTTTCCTTTCTTAAATCCATATTGGTTTTTATTTTCTAAATTTTGCTCTTTGTAACATATTTGAATTCTATTTAATAATATTCTTTCAAAAACTTTACTCATTGTAGGTAAGAGAGAAATTGGTCTATATGAATTTAACTGTTTTATGTCCTTATTTTTTCCTTTAATTATAATTTTTAGTTGTGACTTTTTCCACTCTCTGGGAACAATACAGTTTTTTAGACAATTATTTAAAATAATACTTATTACATCAGGACAACTCTTCCAAAATTCCTTGATTATTTCTGACGTAAATTGATCGAATCCAGGTGCCGTGTTATTCTTCAATTTCTTAATTGCCGAATCAATTTCATCAAAGGAGATCCTATTCTCAATGTTTAGGTTTTTATAATTACCGACCTTCGCCTTAATTTCTTGATGATAACTATCCTCTACTTCTTTACTATCCTTAGGTACACACTTATTTATTAATGCTTCTGCAGATTCTTTCCACGAGCTTGTATCTGTACCATCAGGGAGAGCCAATGAGGACATTATTTCAGGTTCTTTTATTTTATCCCTTATTATTTTATAGGGCATGCTCCACGGATCCCTATTTGTTTCCTTTGTTACAAAATCTTGCCATGCATCTCTTTTAACTCTTCTAATTTTAGCTGTATATTTATTTCTAGCAAACTTATATTTTAACTTAGCAACCTCAAGAAAATCTAATTGATTAAATTTTCTGACCCTTGCCAGATACCCTTTAGCCAAACTAACCTCTTTACGCAATTTGGTCAATTCTTCATTCCACCATGGAACCGCTTGGTTACATCGTTTCTTCCTTGGAATCGTTTTTGAACAAATGTTCGTCAAAATCCTATTAAAAAGTTGCACTGCTTTATCTGGGTTTTTAGATTCCAATTCTGTTTTAACCTTATCTGTAAATTGTTCCTTTGTCAACTTCACAAATTCATTCCACTTTGCCTTTTTAATGTTATATACATCATGCTTTATAAAGATCCTATTTATTCTACTTTTCATATCAATGTCAAACAAAATTAAATTATGATCACTTGAGGTACACTCCTCAGAGACCCTCCAATTTAAACAGAAACCAAGCATGCTCTCATTTACTATCGTCAAATCTATATTTGATTGCCCCTGCAACGAGAAGAATGTAGGCGGATTATTTGGTTTGTTAATAGTGTGTAGTTTGTTTGTTATCAAAAATTCCTCAATTATTTTACCTCGCGCATCCGTTTCATCCGCATACCACATCTCTGACTTAGCATTTGCATCCATCGAAATTATAAATCTACTACCATTTATTTTTCTTATTACACATTCTATATCCCTCAATATAGGTTCGATTTCCAGAGAGAATTGACAATATGCATTTATCATATAGAAGTCATTTCTGCTTGACGTAACTCGAAAACACATCACGTGTTGGGTATCCAAATAGCTCAATTGAAAAATCTCAATCTCATCATTAGCAACAATCGCTGTTACCCAGGGATTCTCCACGCATGGACGCAATCTAGTCAATCTCAGAGAAGTAAAACCTCTCACATTATTCTTAGAGATACATGGCTCCTGTATACACAATACATCTATATCAAGTTCCTTTATTAGAAACTCAAGGCTTGCCGTGGCTGCCATAGCTCTTTGTGCATTTATTTGTGCAATTCTCATGTCCAATCAGTTTTACTTTTGTATATTTCTACTTGTCTGATATATTCTGGACACAATCTGCTACGCACGATGTGATTACAACTTTTCCTTCTCGCCCTATTACAATTTATACAAAACGGGTTATCCTTTTTATTACAATCCTTTTTAAGATGGTCCTTAGCACCACATGTCTCACATAATTGGACTGTTGCACTGCACACTCTTGCAATATGTCCATACCCATAGCATTTAAAACATCTTGTAACGTTAATAAATTCTCTTATACGGTAAGCTCGCCAAGCCATAAAAACCCTTCCTGTGTTTAAAATTCCATTCATGTAGCGTCCTGGAAGTTGGACTATCCAATTTAACTTATTATCTTTTGTCTTAAAACTATGTCTAAATTCAACTTTTTGTTTTAATTCCATTCGTTCTAACGAAGAAAAACTATCAAAATTTTTATTAATAAAATCATCTTTTAATTCATCTACTTTAATGTCATGTTCCACGTCATAAATAATAACAGATGGGTAAGTTCTTTTAGGTTTTTCAACTTTTATTCCAATTGAATTCATGCCAATATTTTTAATTAACTCTGCATCATCTTTAGACTTAACTTCAACAACAATTCCTTTTTGTCTCATTTGTCTTATATTTTTAACCTTTAATTTAATTTTTATTCCGTTTAAATGTTTTATTACAGCTAATTTAATTTCATCGTTGCTTCTTACATCTTTTTCATCTACAGGTTTTAGCAAAACAACTTCGGACGAGGTTCTTAACGCTCCATCTACCATCGACCCAGTAGGGCCACACCACTGCGAGCCAGACCTTACAGCCTGCGAGTATGTCTTCTCTTTTACTTCCTTTATACATTGATAATTAGCAGAAATTCTCTCTCTCTCAAGGATTTCATCTTGAAGTTTACCTTCTAGGATAGACCACTTATTGAGTATAAATTTAACAGCATTTTTATTTATTTTGTTGCTTTCATTAAATAAAAACTCCTCAAGACTAGTTCTTTCTCTCCTAATCTCTTCCAGTGTCGTGTCTTCCGTCTCAGATTCCTCTTCCAGCTTCTTCCTTTTCCTGTTTTCCTTGTCGTCCCCAACTGAGGATACAGATCCTGAACGGCTCGATTTTCCTGAATGCACTCCTTCTATCCTTACTCCTCCACCCAATCCACCTTCTTCCGTCTGTTTTTGTTTTTGTTTTAGTTTTTGTGTTATATCTTCCATTTTGTTCCCACGAAACGGTAGGATTTAAAGGTCCGTCCGGACAGAGCCTCCTTATCCGGATAAGGTACTTAAATACCACTGGAGTTGTACCTGGTACTCCAGGGGAGTCGTTTATGACCGCACCATTTTTTATCCTTGCGGCCATGCAGCCATCAGCACGACATCCTACACCTTAGCTTTGGATATAAAGGCCAACAATATCCCACTTGCTCATTTAATCAAGCCTTAAGTCCTCTGCTGATCGGAGGTTCTACGAGCAAGTGTCGCCGCAACGTCATTTAGCCGTCATAGGACGTTTCCAGAAGTACCGCGAGGAGGTAGACGTTGCGACTTGGTAGTTAGCGGTTCTTTGAACTTACAACCGCATAACCTACCCAAAACTACAACTCTCGGTACAAATGACGAGGCATTTGGCTAAAAAAAAAAAAAAAAATTGCCTTCTACCTTTTTATTTGTAATTTATGTACATCATATATATTCACTATACAATTCGCACTTACAACTAAGGGAGGGCATATTATGCCTGTGAGGCAGGCAGCACCTATAGGGGGAAATTAGCCTAAGACCTTAACCTATTCCAGACCTCCAATCCAGGGACGACGTAGCAGCGTTAAATATCCTATATTCTGCTATACCGCCCACCAGTACTCTTGTGGAAACTATCTTAAGATCGCTGCTCGTAGCCAGTCCCAGACGTTGTAGTCCCTCTGCAGACTTTGTGCTCCATACGCCTTTCCATGATAGCGTTGCTGATGTGAATGTGACTGTTTGTACGTTATGCTTATGTTTAATGTCTTCCTCTATTTCTTTGTAGTAGTCTATTTTCTTTCTGTGTGCCCTGTCTAAATCCGCTTGTTCTCCCACCACCTGCGCATCAATTACTACCGCCAAATGTCCCATAGTGGCCGTCATATCTGGTTTTCTTAGCCCGAGTGTTGTTTGGTAGTGGGGTTTCCGGTGTATTTCATAACCATTTCTGCGGATCCTGCGTTCCAGGTAGTCGAGTATTGCATCGTGTCTCCTGATACGTGCAGCGTGGGTTCGATGGCATTGTTGTAGTACGTGATTGAGCGTTTCTTGTGCGAAGCATCCTGCCCTACATCTTCTGTCCTGGGTTCTTCCCCTGGATGATCTTGACTTTGTGGGAAGTGCTCCGATTCTCAGCCTATTGCAGTTGATGTAATCTTTTCCTGTCAAGAGAGTCGTTCCGTCTGCCACCCATTGATGTTGATGCGACGTTTTCCTGGATTCCCTGAGTCCGCTGCCATCAACTTTCTCATATAGCGCGTTCGCCCAACGTTGGTTGATTAAGTCGGGGCTGTTGAGAATTCTTCCATGATCCGTGAGCCGCCTTGTACATCGAGCTAGTTCTTCATTGGCATATTCATCAAATCCTTGTTGGTAGTGCGTATTTTTCGCCGCTATTATTCGACCTCTACGCTGGAGCGGAGCGGACCATCTAAGGGAAGGAATTCCCAATCCACCATCTTTGATAGTCGCGTGGAAATACGCGTTTGGAACATCATGCGGTAAGGCAAGCCATTTTCGAACCGTCGTCCTTATTATTTTGTCGACTTTATTTAGGATGCCGATGGTAACTGATCCCAAAGCCAGCTGGTGGTACAGTTTTGGTACCACCATAGTTCTTAAGGCAAATAGCCTTTGTTGCGGCTTCAATGGTGCTCGTGTGATAGCTTCCAGTAGCGGTAGCAGCGTTTCCCCTGGTCGACACACTGTTCTACCTTCTGGGGTGAAGATCACCCCTAAGTACCGCCATTTGTCTGATCTTCGAAGACTTGGGAGAGGCTGTCCCTCGCATGTGAAAGTTGCCATGGCATCTACTGCTGTTTTCTTGACATGCGGTGCTGCTTTGATGCTGACAGTCATACTTTTTGCCGGATTGATGATCATTCCACAACTAGCCAGATACGTCGTTACCTCATCGATTAATCGTTGAAGTCCCGGTGGTGTCGTGGCGAAGAGAAGCAGGTCGTCAGCGAATGCAGCCGCGTTGATGGTGGTCTGTCCTAGACGAACACCTATATCTTGTGGGAGTCTTTGGAGAAGCTGGTGAGTCACGATGTTGAAGATTATTGGTGACAATGGATCTCCCTGACGCACTCCTCTATTTGGGTGGATCAGAGCAGATGTCCAAGTGTCTTCTTCGAGGTAGGTCTTAGATTTCTCGTATGCATCGATCAGATATTGGACCATCGGTTTTGGCACCCCAATTTCTCTCAGCGTTGTCGCTATTGCCGGGTGGGAGACTGAATCGAACGCTTTGCTGATATCTAGCGATGCCATGTATAGGGATCTGAACTTCCTTCTGTGTGTTCGTAGAAGCATGTCTAGGAGGAATGTGTTGTCCGCACATCCATCCGTACTCCTAAACGCTCGTTGTCTGGCATCTATATCTAGTGTTGTCTCTATTCTCTTAGCCAGGATTTTGTGTAGGCCTCTTACCAATACCGATGGTATTGTGATTGGTCGAAAATCGCCTGGTTCCGTCGCATTTTTCTTCTTTGGCAGGAAGACTGTCCTTGACTTAAGGAGTTCCTCGGGGAGCCGACCGCACCACATCAGTAGATTGTATATTCTTATCAAAGTTTTGGCTGGAATTGCTCTAAAGAGTCGTGGTGATATTCCATCTGGTCCAGCCGCGGATGCACGTTGAACTCGTCCCCATTTCAGGTCGTTTTCTATAATTGGTCGCCAAATTTCTTCGACGTTTCTTTCACCTCTTGAAGGTGGTTTTGCATTTGAGTGTGTGGTCATTATCTCAGACCAGTATGGCTCCATTACTTGCCTAGGAGGATGTGCGACAGAGTCCAGATCTTCGAGGATAGATGTGATGCATCTTTTGCGGTTTTTCTTCCACGTCTGCTGGGTTATGGCAAATTGTCGTCTTCTTGCGTGCCTCTTACTTAGATCTGATACCTGGCACGCCTTCGGCGGTCCTCGTAATCTCTTAGCAGGAGGTGGGAACACCTCTCTCAAATAGAGCGCTAGCTTTTGTAGGGTAGGTGTTTTTCCCTGTGATCTTGCTTCTAGTGCAATTTTATGTAGGCGGATGGCCTGGAAGTTCTGATTCCTTGGTTCTGGTAGAGATTCCAGAAAAGTTAGGAACGCCTCTTCCGAAGGATCTTCTGTGTCTTCGTCTTGTTGGTCAAGAGTTTCTTGTGATCCCTCTCTTTCCTGCTGGAGTGCTTTCAACATCTCTTTGTAATCCAGCCTTTTCCTTCTACCTTTAATCGCTTCGAGAGAGCGGTGGGGAAAGGATTTGTGAAGCTCTTGGTTTATGAATCGTGGTGGATGATCCTTATTAATGAGTTCTACTTCTTTTCTGGCCAGCATCGCAACCTCTTCGGATGACCATCTTGATTTGTCCGCTGGTACATGTAGTTGTGTATCGTACCAATCCTTGTGAGCTCTCTGGTGGTGGACACCTCTTCCTCGGTTGGTTGGAAAGCTTCTGTTGCATCCCGGAAATTCACATCTGTATTCGGAAGGCCCCGGCCGTGGGGAGGTAGCTGGTGTGAGGAGGCCAGAGGGCCCCCCACTGTCATCCGAGGCTTGGTTTCTTCTTGTTTCTGGGCCAACTAATACGAACCGAAGGGGCTGGCAACCCCAGGGGCCCGGTTGCGCCGGTTTCCCTCTTTCCCTGCACTCCGTCAGCAGGAGGCAGGGGGCGAATCCCCCATTAGGAGGAGAAACCGACTTGATGGCACAATCCGAAAAAATCCCAGATTATGCCACCCAGTAGAGCCATTGACCTTCTACCAGAATCGACACAGAGAGCCCCAGAAAAAACCGCCAGAATTTTTGGTCCTAGACGGGATCGAACCCGGGATCCTCAGCATACGAAACCAGCATCCAGTCTCTGACTCCACCGACTCGCCTTCCACCGACTCGCCTTCCACCGACTCGCCATAGTTACTCCCGCCGTTTACCCGCGCTTGCTTGAATTTCTTCACGTTGACATTCAGAGCACTGGGCAGAAATCACATTGCGTCAACACCCGCGAGGGCCATCGCAATGCTTTGTTTTAATTAGACAGTCGGATTCCCCTAGTCCGTGCCAGTTCTGAGCTGAGCGTTGAATGGCGGCCGAAGAGGACGACCACGACGGCTCGCGCCGCCACGGAAGCCTCGCAGCAAGGAAGATCCGCGGGAGGCCAAGGCACGGGACCGAGCTCGGATCCCGGGACCGGCGCGAGAACGCCGACCGTTCACCTCGCCCAGGCCCGGCACGTCAGCCAGACCCGCTTCCCGACCAAGCCCGACACGCCCCGCTCCTCAGAGCCAATCCTTATTCCGAAGTTACGGATCCAATTTGCCGACTTCCCTTACCTACATTATTCTATCGACTAGAGGCTCTTTACCTTGGAGACCTGCTGCGGATATGGGTACGAACCGGCGCGACACCTCCACGTGGCCCTCTCCTGGATTTTCAAGGTCCGAGGGGAAGATCCGGACACCGCCGCAACTGCGGTGCTCTTCGCGTTCCAAACCCTATCTCCCTGCTAGAGGTTTCCAGGGAACTCGAACGCTTATACAGAAAAGAAAACTCTTCCCGGATCTCCCGACGGCGTCTCCAGGTCATTTTGGGTTACCCCGACGAACACTCTTACGAGGGCCCGAATTGTATGCGGTTCCGCTGCCGGGTTCCGGAATAGGAACCGGATTCCCTTTCGCCCGACGGGCGTGTGTCTTTATATACATCATCATCATCATCAAAACGTCGCTCGCCAGCGGCAACGGAACGCGCGCGTAAAGCGACGTTCGTGCGCGACTCGCTCGGTTCTGCTGTTTTGTTGCTGTGTTTCTTCGACACTCGAGTATATTGTACGCCGTCATTGACATAGGATTTCTCCTAGGGCTTAGGATCGACTGACTCGTGTGCAACGGCTGTTCACACGAAACCCTTCTCCACGTCAGTCCTCCAGGGCCTCGCTGGAGTATTTGCTACTACCACCAAGATCTGCACCGACGGCGGCTCCAGGCAGGCTCGCGCCCAGACCCTTCTGCGCTCACCGTCGCGACCCTCCTACTCGTCAGGGCTTCGTGACGACGCGAGAGACCTTGCGACACCGTACCAACAAGACACGACGCGCCCGGCGCTCCCGTTGCCGCCCCACTTGCCGCTGACGGCAGAGTATAGGCTCGACGCTTCAGCGCCATCCATTTTCAGGGCTAGTTGCTTCGGCAGGTGAGTTGTTACACACTCCTTAGCGGATTCCGACTTCCATGGCCACCGTCCTGCTGTCTTAAGCAACCAACGCCTTTCATGGTGTCCCATGAGCGTCGAGTTGGGCGCCTTAACTCTGCGTTTGGTTCATCCCACAGCGCCAGTTCTGCTTACCAAAAATGGCCCACTTGGCACTCTGATCCGAGATGCTCGTGGCTTCATAATTCAAGAAAGCCAGAGATCTCACCCATTTAAAGTTTGAGAATAGGTTGAGGTCGTTTCGGCCCCAAGGCCTCTAATCATTCGCTTTACCAGATGAGACTCGTTCGCGTTCCGTGGGGAACGGTCGAGTGCCAGCTATCCTGAGGGAAACTTCGGAGGGAACCAGCTACTAGATGGTTCGATTAGTCTTTCGCCCCTATACCCAGTTCCGACGATCGATTTGCACGTCAGAATCGCTACGGACCTCCATCAGGGTTTCCCCTGACTTCGTCCTGACCAGGCATAGTTCACCATCTTTCGGGTCCCAACGTGTACGCTCTGGGTGCGCCTCTTCTCGCGATGAGAACGAGACGCCCAGGGAGTGCGAGGCCGCATCGCGACGCGACCCATCCTCCCTCGATCGACGGCCAGGGTCGATCTTCACTTTCATTACGCCTTTAGGTCTCGCGACAAGTCCCAATGACTCGCGTACATGTTAGACTCCTTGGTCCGTGTTTCAAGACGGGTCCTAAGAGTACCCAAAGCAGTAGCGTCGCCGACCGGTATAGATCCCCCTCGATTCCCACAAGGGAATAAGAGGGACGTTCGACAGGCCTGTCGAAGGTGAACCGTACTTCAACCAACAGCGGGCCAGGACCGGGGACGGCGCAAAGTCCGTAACCTCCGAGTACCGTGGCGCGCGCTTGCGACGGCCTCGACGCACCGTAAATAGTGCGGCCTGATACCTTGCGCGTACCGCCGAGCAGCCGGCCGGGCGACCGGGGGTTTGTCGCGTGCCGTTTTACCGGCGACGCGACAGTCACCGCACCCGGACCGTAGACCGACACCCAGCGGGTCGCGACGTTCTACTTGGGGAGAAGTGCACGACGACGAGCGCCGGACATCGACGCACGGTAGCGTGCCCGCGCGAGAGCCGCGAGGACTCCGCGGGACATCGCCCACCGACGCGAAGCCAGCGCCGCTGACGATGAATCTCCCCGTTCGATCTTTTGGGTTTCTTAGGTTTACCCCTGAACGGTTTCACGTACTCTTGAACTCTCTCTTCAAAGTTCTTTTCAACTTTCCCTCACGGTACTTGTTCGCTATCGGTCTCGTGGTCGTATTTAGCCTTAGATGGAGTTTACCACCCACTTAGAGCTGCACTCTCAAGCAACCCGACTCTAAGGAGAGATCCTCCCGAGACGCGCACCGGTCGCTACGGGCCTGGCACCCTCTACGGGTAAGTGGCCCCATTCAAGATGGACTTGGACGCGACGCGACACCTCGGGATAAGCGGATCCTCCCAAACACCACATTTCCCTGCGGCGGAACCGCGGGATTCGGTGCTGGGCTCTTTCCTGTTCGCTCGCCGCTACTAAGGAAATCCTAGTTAGTTTCTTTTCCTCCGCTTAATAATATGCTTAAATTCAGCGGGTAATCTCGCCTGCTCTGAGGTCGTCAAAGAGTTTAGTTTTCGATAACCGTGGCCGCGCCGCCTCCTCCGCCGGCTCTTTTCTCACTTAGAGAGCGAGCGTCGGGAGAGCGGCAGCGCCGGCACAGCGGCTTCGCATTGTACTCGGAGGAGTGGCGAGGAGACGTGTTGTTTGTGACAACGATTCTTCCACGCGCGGCTCGCAGCCGCTAATAGGAGGAAATGTAAGCCGATCGAATCTCGTTCGAGTTGTCTGCTTGCAAACAACGAATAAGATCGGCGCGGATCGCGTCATCTTCGATCGCCGGGGACGCGAGATACATTGCGAGCGAGTGTGCGCGTACACGTACATCTCTATCACCCACATCCTTCAAATTTTCTCTCCGCATATCGTGTGTTATGCACGGATATGGGATACGACGGGGCGAATCGGATTCGACGAGTACACGACGACGCGTGCCGGTCCCCTATATTCGTTTTCGAGAATTTCGTGGACTCGGACAAGCGGTCGGCTCGCGATTCACCCGCGTTAAGGAGGGCTCTCTCGCTCTTTTCTCTCCGCGTACCGCCGGGCGACGACGCGCCGCGGTTCTCTCCTACCGTTTGCGCGGAAGGTGGCGCGCACCAAGACTCGCGCGTAAGAGGCGCGAGCGCGCGCTGGCGCACCGGGAGACCGCGAGAGGGATAACGCAACGTGTGTGCGCGTGTCTTCTACTCCCTCTCTCCTTCGACAGTTTCCGGGCGCGCGCGCGCAGGCTCCCTATCTTTACTTACTGCGTGTGTGCGTACGCTGCTCTCACTCTTCCTTTTCCTCGGTGTTATTTCAGACGACGCCAAGGGGCCGCCTCTCGGGACGGCTCGTCTCGGGCGAACGTCCAACTATCGCTCGTACACCGTTTGCGCGAACGGGCACGGTGGCCCGGCGCGCAAAGGCGCAAGCAGTTTCGAGGTACTAAAACGACCCTCAGCCAGGCGTGGTCCGGGAATTGTATCCGTGGACCGCAATGTGCGTTCGAAATGTCGATGTTCATGTGTCCTGCAGTTCACAAGTTGACGCGCAATTAGCTGCGTTCTTCATCGACCCACGAGCCAAGTGATCCACCGTTCAGGGTAATCGTTTTGCAATTCTTGCGTTCAACGAACGCTTCGTTCATCCATCTTAGTCTCCTCTCCGAAGAGAGAGAGATAAAATCGTTGGCCCTCCGATCAGCCTGGCCGCGCGCGTCCGAGCACGCGCGCGGACCGCCGCCACCGCTGGGGAGGCTACGGCACAAAAGTTGTTTCGCGATCGGAGCGTCTCATCCCCGTATATATAATATAATAATATATATATTTGGAAGAGCCGGGGCGGAATGTTCTTTGAAGAAACCGTCGGACTTGATCGGGTGTGATCCGTCCTCTCGCCCGTTCGTCCGATAGCCGCGCGCTCGCGTACAAACACGCTGACCGCTGCCCCGGTGCGGGGAGGGGCGCGTTCACGAGCGTTGCGGACGCACGGACGGGCGTAGGTTACCACCGGTACGCGCTAACGCCGGATCGTAACTCTGCGCTTGGCAAGAGCGCGATCGGGAAAGCGTCTTCTGCTCCGAATCGCATTCATGTAATTTCGCAATTTGCGCAACGAGCCTCAACGGGTCGCGCGCGACGCGACGCGACGCCGGTTGCGGCTACGAAGCTTAAGGAGAGAGTCTCGGATAATCCTCTCCTCCTCCATCCCGCTCGCACGACGCCGACCGCACCGAAAAAGGCCGACGGCGCTCTGCTGCTGGCTTCCCGTATCTGTTTTCTTTGTCCATTCAGTCGCCGACTGCTGCGAGCGCGCGTCCAAAAGACTCGAGACGCAGAGCAGGACCTCCGGAACGTTAATGATCCTTCCGCAGGTTCACCTACGGAAACCTTGTTACGACTTTTACTTCCTCTAAATGATCAAGTTTGGTCATCTTCCCGGCAACATCGGCAATGCCGAGACATTGCCGCGCACCAGTCCGAAGACCTCACTAAATCATTCAATCGGTAGTAGCGACGGGCGGTGTGTACAAAGGGCAGGGACGTAATCAACGCGAGCTTATGACTCGCGCTTACTGGGAATTCCTCGTTCATGGGGAACAATTGCAAGCCCCAATCCCTAGCACGAAGGAGGTTCAGCGGGTTACCCGGGCCTTTCGGCCAGGGAACACACGCTGATTCCTTCAGTGTAGCGCGCGTGCGGCCCAGAACATCTAAGGGCATCACAGACCTGTTATTGCTCAATCTCGTGCGGCTAGAAGCCGCCTGTCCCTCTAAGAAGATTTGTTTGTACGTTGGTAGTAAAAACCCGCCAGCCGAAGCCGGGGGCCTTCGCGATACCATAAGGTACGCCTATTTAGCAGGCTAGAGTCTCGTTCGTTATCGGAATTAACCAGACAAATCGCTCCACCAACTAAGAACGGCCATGCACCACCACCCACCGAATCAAGAAAGAGCTATCAATCTGTCAATCCTTCCGGTGTCTGGGCCTGGTGAGGTTTCCCGTGTTGAGTCAAATTAAGCCGCAGGCTCCACTCCTGGTGGTGCCCTTCCGTCAATTCCTTTAAGTTTCAGCTTTGCAACCATACTTCCCCCGGAACCCAAAAGCTTTGGTTTCCCGGAAGCTGCCCGCCGAGTCATCGGAGGAACTTCGGCGGATCGCTAGCTGGCATCGTTTATGGTTAGAACTAGGGCGGTATCTGATCGCCTTCGAACCTCTAACTTTCGTTCTTGATTAATGAAAACATTTTTGGCAAATGCTTTCGCTTCTGTCCGTCTTGCGACGATCCAAGAATTTCACCTCTAACGTCGCAATACGAATGCCCCCATCTGTCCCTATTAATCATTACCTCGGGGTTCCGAAAACCAACAAAATAGAACCGAGGTCCTATTCCATTATTCCATGCACGCAGTATTCAGGCGAAGGTAGCCTGCTTTAACCCATTTGCATCATCGCTCTACTTAGGCCGCCGCGCCTGAACATCAGAGCCGAACGACAGACAACTGTCGCGTATCACCGCGCGCTGTTGGGCATATGGGTGTGAAACCGACGTTGAGAAAAATTTATGAATTTTGTCAAAAACAGTGTCTAAAACAACTAATACGCAATAGTTTACATCAAACATTTTATTTTATTTTTTTTTAACAGAAACGGAGAAACAAATATTTTTTTATAAATGAAATAAAATTATTTATAATACAACGAAAATTTAATTAAATTACTTTTCGTGATATTCTTTGAAATGATCAATACATAATGCTACCTTACAAATATGGCATTGAAAGATTGTCTCTCTTCGAATAGACTTAGATAAGCATGCAACGCATCGTTTTGACGTTTTATTACCCTTTGCCAAGGTTTGAGGTATCCGTATAGGAAAATGCCTGCCAGTATATCGCGATATAGAATCATTGATAGGTGCGTTATTTATTTTTATATTGGGCAAATATTTGTTAATAATTTCTTCAGCTAATAGCTGTTTATAAACATGAAATGACCGATCTTTTTTATGACTTTTAAAAATTACATAACTGTTTAGCAACATCATGTCGACAAAATAAAAAAATATTTTCTTATAGGCTTTTTTATTTCTTCGCATGGTGTGAAATTTACTTAGCATTTGGTCGCCTACATCAACTCCACTCATATACTGATTATAATCTTGTACTGCGGTTGGTTTTAAACATTTTTGTCCGGTATATCGGTTTATTTTTCCAGTTTCAGCAAATTCTAAGCCATGCATAGTCGTTAGTAAAACGACATCTTTCTTATCTTTCCATTTTATTGCCGCCATCTCTCTTGTAGAAAACACAATAGCTTCTCCCCTTTGCAATTGTTGTGATTTGAATTCCTGAGGCATTTCTTTCCTATTAATTCTCGCGGTTCCACATACATTCGTTTTCATACTGTATAATTCTCGATATAAGATCGGTGAACTGTACCAATTATCTATAAATAAGCAGTATCCTTTGTTCAATAACTGACTTTCTTTCAATAAATTCATTACGACGTTTCTACTAGCAGATCCAGTAACGGTTTTATCTTTTCCTACATATATTTTAAAATTATGTATGTATCTCGATTGCGAATCACACAGTTTGTAAAACTTTATGCCAAATCTCGCTCGTTTTGTTCTAATAAATTGTATATAATGCAAGCGACTTCTACATGACATTAATGACTCATCAATCGAAATGTTTTTATTTGGTACATACATGCGGATGAAAGTATTTTTTACTATTTCAGAAACTTCTCGAATTTTTACAAGTGGGTCCTTAGATTTAATAATACTAGAAAAATGTAAATTGTTGGCGATTGACGTAAATCGGGTACGGGTCATAATATTTTTAAAATATGGTGTTTCTAAGCTTTTATCGGTACTCCAATAGCTCTGAATCGTGGGCTTACAAACTAAGCTCATTAGAATGTTTACAGCAATAAATATTTTTAGTTCATCGTCTGCAAGAGGTATAAAATTTTCATCGGTTGCACCATATTTATTTGTTTCTGTAATTACTTTTGTAACTAATTCTTGGTTAAAGAATAATTCAAAGATTTCCCTTCTTGACCGATTTTGTGTATCTACGGTTGCACCAACAACACTAGAAAAACCGTGTATAGTGGGCGTATGATTCTCGGCTTTCCACACGAAACCTTCATTTGTAAAATTGCCGCACTGTTCAACTTCATCACTTGAGCTGTCATCACTTGATGAAATCCTACGGACACGTTTTCGAGTAGGTCCAATATCAGTACTTGAATCCGAATCAAGACTTTCAAAATCCATTGGGGCAACTATATTTTAGTTTAAATAATAAAATTAGATGGTTTTTTAAACTTGGACTTGTTAAACTTAAATACTCACGAAAGATTCTCAGGAATCAACAGATTATCGCGAAAAAGGAAAACTTGTTTACAATAAACTGATGTACGTATAGAATAAACCTATAAAATGCTATCACAAGCGATTAATATGGTCTGCCACATCTAAAGAGTACTTAGCAACTGACAATAAGAAACAGTCGCGGGTTCGCGGATTATTCCGCGCTTGGTGATAGTAGACAGTCGCAAGTATGCGGAATATTCCGCGCTTGGTGATAGTAGACAGTCGCGGTTCGCGGAATATTCCGCGCTTGGTGATAGTAGACAGTCGCGGCTCGCGGAATATTCCGCGCATTGATGCAAATGGGTTAAGCACTCTAATTTGTTCAAAGTAAACGTACCGGCCCGACTCGACACTCAGTAAAGAGCACCGCGACGGGATATTAGTTGGGCCGCCCCTCGCGAGGCTAAGCCCACCGGTAGGACGTCCCACATCACGCCAGTTAAACACCGCGAGCGGTGAACCGACGGTGTGCGACACAGATTCAACTACGAGCTTTTTAACCGCAACAACTTTAATATACGCTATTGGAGCTGGAATTACCGCGGCTGCTGGCACCAGACTTGCCCTCCAATGGATCCTCGTTAAAGGATTTAAAGTGTACTCATTCCGATTACGGGGCCTCGGATGAGTCCCGTATCGTTATTTTTCGTCACTACCTCCCCGTGCCGGGAGTGGGTAATTTGCGCGCCTGCTGCCTTCCTTGGATGTGGTAGCCGTTTCTCAGGCTCCCTCTCCGGAATCGAACCCTGATTCCCCGTTACCCGTTACAACCATGGTAGGCGCAGAACCTACCATCGACAGTTGATAAGGCAGACATTTGAAAGATGCGTCGCCGGTGCTAGGACCGTGCGATCAGCACAAAGTTATTCAGAGTCACCAAAATAAACGGTGGACGAACGGCGAACCGCCCGCCACCGATTGGTTTTGATCTAATAAAAGCGTCCCTTCCATCACTGGTCGGGACTCTGTTTTGCATGTATTAGCTCTAGAATTACCACAGTTATCCAAGTAAATGTGGGTACAATCTAATGAACCATAACTGATTTAATGAGCCATTCGCGGTTTCACCTTAATTCGGCATGCACTGAGACATGCATGGCTTAATCTTTGAGACTAGCATATGACTACTGGCAGGATCAACCAGGGAGCTTCGTGTTCGGTTACTCGCGTGGAGCGGTAACTCGCGAGCGAGCCCGAAGGCCCGTCGCTATTAAGCTCTTACTTCTCGCGCCGCCGGTCTTTATTAGCCGGTCGGCGACACTCTCTATCTACTTACTTACTTATTACGCAACACACTTTATGCGTGCGTCTCGTCTTCGTGAGAGGAGCGAGGCGGTCCGTGTATATAATAAACCTCCTCCTCTCTTACTTCAAGATCATTCTCCATTTTATATTGTGTATTATAAAAAGATCATACTCATTCTCATTCTCCCAATGTAAACGCGCGATCGCGAGGACCGCGCGATTTACCCTGACGCTAGATCGACGATGCCGATGCTTAGACGTCGAGGATAAATGTGCTATCGTGCTTTTAGCACGCACTTATATTTCGCTACGGCGTACAAAGCGTGCGGGAAGAACGTTGTAATCCGTCCTTCCACGCCACTCGTATCCGTGGAGTAAACGTTCGGTAAGCGCGACGATTCCGCTGCTGCGTCCAAGACGAGAGGGAATCGCGCGGCCAACACACTAGATGCGTGCGCGCCACATAAGAGCCATTCGGTCTTGCGACACCGACTCGTGGCAATGCTGTGCTCGTAATAAAAGTGTGTGCATAGAATAAGCGCCGAAG
>NW_027223331.1:6105958-6108458 GCF_030449975.1 Polyergus mexicanus
GCGACACAAGAGCTGCCCATGATGCGAGCTCATGCCTTTTAGCCGCCAGCTTGTATTGCTTGATGCCATCCATGTTAACTGGCCAGTTGATTCTGGCGGAGGCCGCCAGGCTCTTGAGACGGTTCACCATGCCTGCCTCCTCCGCCAAAGCTCGCATCACTATGTCATTTGACTCACAAAATTTGAGTCCTGCCCTCAAGCTAGAGCTCACTACCAGGGTCTCTAGCTTGGGGAAACCTAGTCCCCCGTCTCTCTTGCCGCAGTATATGAGTCCATTCGCCGTGGACTGCTGCAAGTGGTAAGTGTCCTTGATCACTACCCGTAGCTCCCGGTCTAGTTGCCTAAGATAGGTTACTGGTGGCGCCGCCAGCACCAATTGATACAGGTAGCGCGGGACTAGGTATGTGGAGATCAAGTCTACCTTTTGGTATGGTTTCAGCGCTAACTTTCCAATTCTCTTCAGCGCTGAGCAGAGGTTATCCTTTAGGCCCTTAATATCAATTCCGGCCCAGGGAGATATTTTCATACCAAGGTATTTCAGTGCGGCACCCGCATCCGCGTACGGGATGCCCTCTCCACTTGACAATGTCAGTCCGGGATCTGCTAGGTACCAGGAGTCTTTCGTGGTGACTATGCGGAAGGCTGCGCTTTTCGCCGCCGCAATGCGCATACCTAGCCCCTTTAGGTATCCTTCCGCTACACCCAGCAGATGACTGGCTTTTGGTGGTGTTTTCGCCGTTAGAATAATATCATCGGCAAAAGCCAGTACGGAAATGCCTGCTTCATCTCCGATCTTATAACCCGGCTGACTCTCTAGTGCTTGAAGCATTGGTTCCATTACTAAATTGAATAGCAACGGAGATAGGGGGTCCCCCTGCTTGACCCCCCGCTGGAGCTTTATCTCTATCCTATCTTCCTTGTTTTTTATTATTGTGTGCACATCCTTGTAGGAGTCTACCACGAGTCCCACCACTAACTCGGGTAGCCCCTTCTTTCGCAGCACACCTCCAATAATCTCATGTGGTATTGTATCAAAAGCTTTGGAGACGTCCAATTGTACTGCGACCAGGCCTTCAGATACTTTTGAGCGTTTGAGTAGTTCGCTAAGGATGTGCACGTTGTTGAAACAACCGGCCTCCGACGTGAAGCCCTTTTGGCGAGGTGTCATTTTGACACAATCTCTCAGTTTCTGGTCGACTATCCCCCAGTATAATCGCGCCAGGATTGAACTGATTGTTATAGGCCGATAATTCGTGGCCTGGCTTTTATCCTGTCCCTCTTTGGGCAGGAGCGTGGTTCTATTTGTTCTCCAGGCTTCTGGCTGATAGGAACGAATCATAATTATGTTAAACCAGAGTCGGAGAACTTCCATGCTTGCATGGCCACACACGTCTTTCTTCGTTAGACCGTCCGGGCCCGCCGCAACATTTGTTTTCGTGCGCGCGACCCGGTCCTTCAGATTCTTATGCGAGATCGGGGATAGCACGACTTCCAATGGTATTGGTGGGTCTGCTTCCCCGAGCTCGGGAGGATTTATGCGAAGTTTGGTTCCCCACAACGAGTCGTACAGGTTCTTTATATCGACTGTGCTGAGGTCCGCTCCTGCGTCCCCTGCCCAGTCGATACCCTCCCTTGCGTACTTTGCTAGAAGGCCTGGATTTTGCCTGTACAACTCTTGGGTCCTGGCGTACTTGAACATCTTCTTGTTCCTAGTGTTCCGTCCTCTTTTCCGCTTTGGTTTAGGTGCCGTGTCACCTTTTGTATTCATATAACTTGATACTTGCTGGTCTACTTGAGCCAGCTCTTCCTCTGACGGGAGCTCTCCGCCCCCATCAGCTATCTCAGCCAGGACCCTTCTTAGCAGCTGGACGCAAGCTGCGGCCTCGGGTGGAATAGCGTCTGGGGACTCAATAGCCAAGACTTCTCGCGCTATTCCCTCTCTCCATGCGGCTTCTGGATGAGAGTTCGAGGCCTCGTCTGCATTCGACACTGCCGTGTCGGTGCCAACGACGGATTGTTCGACCGCGTTCTGATGTGGCGGATCCCCGGGAGGGATAGGCAACTCATCATCCTCCTCGGGCACATCGGTAACTTCTTGTTCCGCTTCTTCGCCCTCTTCATCCTCTTCGCCCTGCTCCTCTAGCGGAGCCAGGACTGCGTCTCTCCTCTTCTTGTACGACAATATGGCTCTCTTGTCTCTCACTTGCTTCAGGGTTTTCCCGGGCAAGAAATCCACCATTCTTCTAGCCATATTGCGTTCTCCTCTGAACCTGATCTCCATGTCCAGCATCAGGTTTTCTTCCTCTTCCGTGAAGATTTTTCCTTTGCGGGGAGTGTGCCTTTTTTCCGCGGACCCGCCTGCTCGGGCCGCGTTTCTAACGTCCGGGTGTTCATGCCTTTCATGCTGTGAAAGGCCGGACTTAGTTTTATAAATTTTACCGCACACCTTGCACACTTCCCCGTTTGCCGGAGGCGGCGCCCGGCCAGCGCATTTTGGCAC
>NW_027223331.1:6120958-6128458 GCF_030449975.1 Polyergus mexicanus
CCAGCACCGGAGCAAGGATCAGTAGGGAGCCTCACCAGGACGCCAGGACACCATAGTATCATGATGCCGGCTCATGACTGTGCGGAGAAAGGGGGTAACTTCGCTGTGACATCACTCAGCCGACACCTACCGAATCTTACTTTCCAAGGTAGGGGCGTTATCAGGAGTACCACTAGAAGGTGGATGCACAACTTGAACATGAGAGGCTACAGGTCCTAACAAGAGGACTGATATCGCTATGCGGTTCTGCATCGCATAGCGATTCGCATCACGTTCCATCCTTGACTCTCAGACCCCGAGATCGACTCAGAACATCACCCGCGCGGGCCGGGATCCAACGGACCAATGGATCACCAGCACCGGCGCAAGGGTCAGTAAAGAGCGTCACCCGGACGTCCTTAGGAGAGCCACGGTAACTCCCAGTAGATAGGGACAGTTAATGTTAAAGCACGCCCTCCGAAAAGGACGCACTCCTGTTTCCTCGCCCTATCGGGCACACACAACAACCACCATGGCTCCACTGTCTAGCGACGTTGCCCCGAGACGGGCGATGGAAAAATCCAGCAGCGCCTGCGGGATCTTATGCGCAGGATGGACAGTTTAGCCGCGCCTTAAGCCCACCTTCCTTCCCAGGGCCCAGACCGCCGGTCTACACGCTTGCAGACGACGCAGAGACCCCTTCTCGCTTATAGACGCGCCCACGGGGAACCACGGGGAGGCCTGTCCATTGTATCCCGACCCGGATACACGCCCTGACCCTGTTATGGGCGGAAGTTGAGGAAGGAAACTGGATAGGGATAAGATGGGGGTGAAGGAAATGACTTGGAAGCCATTGGATAAGGGTTTTTGGGAAACTTATCTACCTGCCTATATTTCCTTCTAACTTAAAATTACGCGACGCGAAGATCATTCGAGAATGCGGCATATCCGAGAAGATTACGGGACCGCCCTCTCATAACTGAAGACTCCGACTTTTTCAGCTGAATGACCTTTACCCTACACCTTTTTCTCTAACGTTTTACGATTCGAATCCCTTTAGCCAAAGGGACTCGCAGCAAAAACCAGCGAATGCCGCGTAGGCCTCTGAGCTCGACACTAAGAAGTGCGCCGTCTCCGGCCATCGCCACTCGCTTTGCGGAACCATATCGCGTAGAGCCTCTCTCTGCGCATCGAAGAGTGGACAGTCCAACAAGAAGTGTTGCACCGTGTCTGTTCCACTCCCACATATGCACGCGTCACTGTCCACGAGATTGAGCGATTTGAGGCGTGCTCGGAAATCTCCGTGTCCAGTGAGGACCTGCGTGCTCCAATGATTTGTTTCCAAGGACGGTGTAGCCAGTCTACGGCGTACGTCCCCGAAAAAGGCGAACGTGGTACGACCCTTGCTGGAAGAAGCCCATTTGGTCTGCCACATGTTCGTCGCTTCTTCCCTAATTTCAGCGAAAGCGTTATTTTTCCCTATTTCGGCGGAGATTTCTATATTCCCGATCTTGGCGTTTTTCCCTATTCTGATTTGATAACGCGCGATATTTTCTTTTAATAATATGTCGACTGGCATTGCTCCCGCGACTACACAAAGCGATTCCCACGATGCCGTGCGATATGAGCCGGTAGTCGAAATGAGGACCCGGCGCTGCAAGGCTTTTAAAATCCTAACGTCACTCTCCGTACACAGGTCTGCCCACCCCGCGGCCGCATAAGCCACCGTCGGTGCGAACACTCCCCGGTAAATTGCGGATAGTGCCCTAAATCTTAGGCCCCAGTTGGCTCTCGCTAACGCACCTAGCTTTTGGAAGAGTATCCCGACTTTGTTTTTCAAATATTGGCAATGCGTTCTAACTTTAAGGAATTTATCTATATAAACGCCAAGATATTTGACGGTCTGTTTAAACCCTATCTTCGTGTTTTTGATTTTTATTATAGGTGGCCTACTTTCGAGAGTCGCGATCTTTTTATTGTTTCTACGCTTCCTATCCGGACGTGCTCCTCCCCGTCTGCCTATATGGTTTCTATTTATCGCGGCGCTTTTTAATATTATAGCTTCAGTCTTGCGTTCGGAGATCTGAAGCTTCGCGGACTCGCACCAATTTACGATCGCGTTGACCACCCGTTGGCCTTCAGATTCGATTTCGTTTCGCGAATCCCCGTTTATAACGACAACGAGATCATCCGCGTACGCGGCAAACCGATTTTCGACCAAGCCTTCTAGGAGCCGCAGAAGGCCGTCGAACATGAGGTTCCAACAAGTCGGACCGAGGACGGAACCTTGTGGGCACCCCCTCGCGGCCCGCTTGGACACCTCTGTAGCACCGAACGCGATTTTTACTGTCCGATTTTCGAAATAACTCCGGAGGACTTCGAAGACGTTCCGCGGGCAATTCCGTTCTTTTAAACTAGCTAGTACAAGAGGCCACCAGACGTTGTCAAAAGCCCCGGAGATGTCGAAGAGAAGCGCGACGGCGTACCTCTTTTCAGAGGCAGAAACCATACGCCGCATCTCCACAACAGCATCCTCCGTCGACCTTCCGGGCATGAAACCGAACTGTCGATCGGAGACCCTACCCGATGCCAGTGACGCGTCCATGAGGCGGGTTTTGAGAAGTTTCTCGAAAAGTTTTCCTACTACGGAGAGGAGACAGATGGGTCTATAGGATTTCGGATCCTTCTCGTCCTTGTCCTCACCCTTCAGAAGGACTCGAAGCGAGCCCTCCTTCCAGATTGAGGGAAAGACGCCCCACTGAAGGCATCCGTTAAATAATCTAAGAAACTGACCGGGAATTATCCTACAAGCGGCTTTCAAAACCGCAACCTCAATAAGGTCCATTCCTGGAGCCTTATTATTTTTAAAAGTTTTCACCGCTACAGCCATTTCTGCCGCCGTGAAGAATGAGGCGTCGACCGTGTCGGGGGAAACTTTCGAAGCGAGACGAATTTCACGTTGTTCGAACGTGTCATCCTGTTCCCGGTCATCCGGAGTGTGCACGTCTAGGAGGTAGCCGGCGGTCTCCTCTAAAGTCTTCGTGGAATATTCGCCACACCGGAGTGTGCTGAGCACCCCCTCAACTTGGAGTTTTCTCGCCTGGAGTTTATATACGAATCCCCAGGGCTCCGAGTTACCGTGCGATGTGACAAACTTCCGCCAGCTCGCAAGCTTCGCCTTCCTCACCTCTCTGCCGTATTTCCGCAAAGAAGAGCGGTATTCCAACTTCAGAGAAAGGTAAGTGGGCTTGTCCCGCCCTCTCTGGAGTGCACGCCTCTTTCTGTATACTCCCTTTTTGAGTATAGTTAATTCGACCGTCCACCACGGGTTGGACTTCCTAAATCGTCTTTTTCTTGGCATCGACGCGGAACAGGCTTCGGTGAGTACCGCTGCCAACGTCTCCGCCATCTCATCTACTCTATTCGCAGAACGGACATCGAGGACCTCCAGTCTCGATCTTGAAAGATTAGTCAAGCTCTCGGAGAACCGCTCCCAATCAGCCCGACGAGTGTCAAACCTCATGTTCGCGGCACCCCGATCTCCACCTGACCCCTTTGGCACCCTCAATCTGATGTCGACTGCGTTGTGGTCGCTGGTCGTCCAGTCGGGCCTCACCTTCCAATCATTGATGAATTTGTTCATGGAGGACGACGTCAAGGTTACATCGATGAAAGACGAACCTCTTGCCGTCCAAAAGGTGGGTCCCTGTCCGACATCATTCACCACGTTTACTCCATATGCTCGGATGAGGTCTTCAAATTTCGCACCTCTTTCGTCTGTCTCTTGGAGACCCCAGAGTGACGACCGAGCATTGGCGTCTACTGCCACTAACAATCTCTTCCCCCTCAGCGAATGAAGCACCACTTCGAGGTGTCTGAGGTATTTCTCTATCTCGTCGCTGTACTGGAAGTAGCACGATGCGACGTAGAAAGAAAAATTGGGAGCCTGCACTTCCACACAGACGCAATGTGTCGTGCTAAGCTGCGAGACAAACACCATTTGGAATTGAGGGTTACAGACTGCCACTGCAGCCCAGGGGCGTTCTGAGCATACAGCAGCTACCCTCATATTCTTCCCTAAGCCAACGAAGGTGTGGCTCTTGCCATGCTTCTTGACGTGCAACTCCTGCAATAACAGGACGTCAAGTCGCTTTTCGGCGACAAGCTGACGCACCTCACCCGTAACTACAGCTGAACGCCTCATGTTCAGCTGCA
Source organism: Polyergus mexicanus (assembly GCF_030449975.1). NCBI lineage: Eukaryota > Metazoa > Arthropoda > Insecta > Hymenoptera > Formicidae > Polyergus > Polyergus mexicanus. The sequence continues at coordinate 6,125,153 of NW_027223331.1, forward strand.
GTATCCTCACTCCCGTGGACGCAAATGAGGAAAAGGGGACGCTACTTGCCGGAGCTTGTTGCTGCGGCTGCGAAGAGGAACCCGGATCACATACACTATGGGGTTCTAATTGGGAAACATTCGCGTATCTAATCTTATTTTCTACGGCGGGGTTTTTCGCGGAACTATTCGCGGAACTAATCGCGGGTCTAATCGCGGATACTAATCTTGTGCTAGATTCCCTATTCCTAATTTCTTCTTCCCGGTCGATGATTGCCGGTGAAGACCTTATTAAGCTGTTCCTACTATCGCATCGCGTTAACAAAACTCGAACGGCGCGAAGGCCGCAACCTTGGGGCTGTGCGCAAAGTCGTTTTACGTCGCGGAATCGCTCGGGCACAGCTTGGTGAGGCGCTCTCGAGGAAGCGGAGGCTGTCTCCAAGCGCGCGCACGAGCGTACTCGCGACTCGACGACAGGCACGTCCCTTGCCTCCCTAATAGCAGCTGCACCTGGCGGGAAGCGATCTGCCAGGCGGGCACTCCTCCTCACCAAAATTTTTAGAAAATTATTCATCATTTTTGTTCCCACGAGTACGGTGGAAAAGAAGTCGAGCAGCGCAGAGCCACCATTACGCCGCCAAGCCTATATACAACGGGGGGACAGCAGGTACCCCGAGGTGGTGGACCGCTAGCGACCGCGATTTTTTCGTCTTCGCGGCCATTCAGACTATCGGCACGATCCTTGACCTTAGCCTTAAGACGGGCGCCATTAGGAGGAAACGCCTACCTATCTATCTATTTCTAATGCGTCGATTTTCCTACCACAACGGACGAGTTGGAAATAAACGACCGGGCGATAATAATGAAAAACGACGACAAAGGATGGAAGCCTGAAAAGAGAAAAGTATTAGTAACCCCCGGTTCCGTCGCCGCTGGGTCTGAGACCTCAGAAGCGCAGGGCCCGGTGGGTGAGTACAACAGCCCCTGTCTCTCTCCACTGTACCGAGGCACAACAGAGACAAACGGATGGGGTTGGGCTGCCGGGAGATTGGATGTAGAGGGGATAGGAAAGCCGAGTACGGGAACGTGACCCTAGCCACTGCAGGCTCCCCACTTCTTAAAAGTGCGTTGCCCACAAGGCCACAGACACGTTCCACCAACGCTTCTAGGTGCGCTCGCTACATAAGAGCCATTTGGTCAATCTGACACCGACTCGTAGCTATGCTGTATTAAGGGATTGGTAAAAGCGACAGAGTAGACAGATCAATGAAAGTGTTAGTAATGAAGTTGTTAGTGAGAGTTGTTAATTGGAGTGGAGTAAAGAAAGAAAGAATAGGGGGAGAAAGAGGAGATAGAAAAACAGAACGTGTGTGTGTGTGTGTTGCTACGTAAGAGCCATTTGGTCAGCAATGCTGACACCGACTCGTAGCGATACATGCTGTTTAAGGAAATAGAGGAAAGGAATAAAGAAGGAAGAAAAAGAGAGAAAGAAAAGGGAGAGAGAGAGAATGTAAGTGTGTGAGAGAGTGTATGTGTGTGTGTGTTGCTACATTAGAGCCATTCGGCCAGCAATGCTGGCACCGACTCGTAGCGTTGCATGCTGTTTTATGCAAGTAAATGAGAAAAGAGTATAGAGATAGAAAAGCGATAGCAAAAGAGATAGTACGAAAAGGAGTGAAAAAGGGGTTGAGGTGAGAGCTTTTAGCTCAGGAGGGAAAGAGAGTAGAGGGACGAAAAAGAGAAAGAAGAGTGATGAGTGTTAGTAGTGTTAGTAAGTATTGTTAAAGAGGGGTGATAAAGAGAGAGAGAGAGAGGGGTGGCTTTCCTAAAGGTATGGGGAGACCTGAAAAGAAAAGAAAAGATTAGTAACCACCGGTTCCGTCGCCGCTGGGCCAAAGACCTCAGAAGCGCAGGGCCCGGTGGGCGAGTATTGACAACCCCTGTTCCTCTCTACTGCACCGAAGAACAATAGAGACGAACGGATGGAGATGGGCTGCCGGGAAGTGCGGAAGGTGTGTGAGAGGGAAGACAGGAAGGACGCTGTCACTTGAGAGCCATTCGATTAGCATCAGATTTCAACCGCGACAATCCCGGACCCCGAGATCGGCTCAGAACATCACCCGCGCGGGCCGGGATCTGGTGGATCAATCCGGATCACCAGCACCGGCGCAAGGATCAGTAGAGAGCGTCACCCGGACGTCCATCAGAGGGTCATAGTATCACTGATGCCGGCTCATGACTGTGCGGAAAAGGGGGGAAAACTTCGCTGTGACATCACTCAGCCGACACCTACCGAATCTTACTTTCCAAAGTAGGTGGCGTTTTCAGGAGTACCACGAGAAGGTGGATGCACAACTTGAACGCGAGAGGCTAGAGGTCCTAACTAGAGGACTGATATCGCTACACGATTTCGCATCGCATAGCGATTCGCATCACGTTCCAACCCCGACTCTCAGACCCCGAGATCGACTCAGAACATCACCCGCGCGGGCCGGGATCCAACGGACCAATGGATCACCAGAACCGGCGCAAGGGTCAGTAAAGAGCGTCACCCGGACGTCCTTAGGAGAGCCACGGTAACTCCCAGTAGATAGGGACAGTGGGAATCTCGTTAATCCATTCATGCGCGTCACTAATTAGATGACGAGGCATTTGGCTATTTTCTGCGCGGCGTTTTCTGCCACGGACTTCCCACATTTTTGGCTGGCGCGGTTTCCAGCAACAACAGGGCTCCGGCTGCTGGAGCACCGGCGAATTGACTGTTGGTGCTCCTTGTTTGCACGGAACCCTCAACAACATACAGAGATTAACTTAACTCCTTCTTGCTTCTCATACTGTCCAGACTCCCGACCCGAGTTACGCCGCAGCATAACGAAACCCGTCTGACTGACCTGCCGGGAACTTTCGCCTTGGGCAGGAAAAATTAGTGGTAACAGAGTCCTCCAACTTTGAGGAAGCGGGGTTTAGCCGAACGTACCTCTCGGTAGCGCTCGTTTCCAGGGACACCTCGTGGAGGTTCCCGCCCAGCAACGCATCTGGTCCTGATGCGCTCTGGCTCTGCCGCCGTGGCCCGTAAGCAGGGTTCTATTCGGGCTCAACGACTCGCACTCTCAGCCTGTATAAATAAATAACATAAATTTCGTGTGTATACGTGTACATAAATAAATAAATAGTATATCGGGATGTCCCTCGTCCAACTCAATAGAGTCTCTCAATGTTGTCAGTGATTAAAATTTTGCTCCGGCACAGATGGGTGTAGAAGGCCCACTGCCCGAAAGCCATAACTTAAATAATAAATAGATAAAATAATTCTATAAACTAGCATCT
>NW_027223331.1:6143458-6149133 GCF_030449975.1 Polyergus mexicanus
GTCACCGCACCCGGACCGTAGACCGACACCCAGCGGGTCGCGACGTTCTACTTGGGGAGAAGTGCACGACGACGAGCGCCGGACATCGACGCACGGTAGCGTGCCCGCGCGAGAGCCGCGAGGACTCCGCGGGACATCGCCCACCGACGCGAAGCCAGCGCCGCTGACGATGAATCTCCCCGTTCGATCTTTTGGGTTTCTTAGGTTTACCCCTGAACGGTTTCACGTACTCTTGAACTCTCTCTTCAAAGTTCTTTTCAACTTTCCCTCACGGTACTTGTTCGCTATCGGTCTCGTGGTCGTATTTAGCCTTAGATGGAGTTTACCACCCACTTAGAGCTGCACTCTCAAGCAACCCGACTCTAAGGAGAGATCCTCCCGAGACGCGCACCGGTCGCTACGGGCCTGGCACCCTCTACGGGTAAGTGGCCCCATTCAAGATGGACTTGGACGCGACGCGACACCTCGGGATAAGCGGATCCTCCCAAACACCACATTTCCCTGCGGCGGAACCGCGGGATTCGGTGCTGGGCTCTTTCCTGTTCGCTCGCCGCTACTAAGGAAATCCTAGTTAGTTTCTTTTCCTCCGCTTAATAATATGCTTAAATTCAGCGGGTAATCTCGCCTGCTCTGAGGTCGTCAAAGAGTTTAGTTTTCGATAACCGTGGCCGCGCCGCCTCCTCCGCCGGCTCTTTTCTCACTTAGAGAGCGAGCGTCGGGAGAGCGGCAGCGCCGGCACAGCGGCTTCGCATTGTACTCGGAGGAGTGGCGAGGAGACGTGTTGTTTGTGACAACGATTCTTCCACGCGCGGCTCGCAGCCGCTAATAGGAGGAAATGTAAGCCGATCGAATCTCGTTCGAGTTGTCTGCTTGCAAACAACGAATAAGATCGGCGCGGATCGCGTCATCTTCGATCGCCGGGGACGCGAGATACATTGCGAGCGAGTGTGCGCGTACACGTACATCTCTATCACCCACATCCTTCAAATTTTCTCTCCGCATATCGTGTGTTATGCACGGATATGGGATACGACGGGGCGAATCGGATTCGACGAGTACACGACGACGCGTGCCGGTCCCCTATATTCGTTTTCGAGAATTTCGTGGACTCGGACAAGCGGTCGGCTCGCGATTCACCCGCGTTAAGGAGGGCTCTCTCGCTCTTTTCTCTCCGCGTACCGCCGGGCGACGACGCGCCGCGGTTCTCTCCTACCGTTTGCGCGGAAGGTGGCGCGCACCAAGACTCGCGCGTAAGAGGCGCGAGCGCGCGCTGGCGCACCGGGAGACCGCGAGAGGGATAACGCAACGTGTGTGCGCGTGTCTTCTACTCCCTCTCTCCTTCGACAGTTTCCGGGCGCGCGCGCGCAGGCTCCCTATCTTTACTTACTGCGTGTGTGCGTACGCTGCTCTCACTCTTCCTTTTCCTCGGTGTTATTTCAGACGACGCCAAGGGGCCGCCTCTCGGGACGGCTCGTCTCGGGCGAACGTCCAACTATCGCTCGTACACCGTTTGCGCGAACGGGCACGGTGGCCCGGCGCGCAAAGGCGCAAGCAGTTTCGAGGTACTAAAACGACCCTCAGCCAGGCGTGGTCCGGGAATTGTATCCGTGGACCGCAATGTGCGTTCGAAATGTCGATGTTCATGTGTCCTGCAGTTCACAAGTTGACGCGCAATTAGCTGCGTTCTTCATCGACCCACGAGCCAAGTGATCCACCGTTCAGGGTAATCGTTTTGCAATTCTTGCGTTCAACGAACGCTTCGTTCATCCATCTTAGTCTCCTCTCCGAAGAGAGAGAGATAAAATCGTTGGCCCTTCGATCAGCCTGGCCGCGCGCGTCCGAGCACGCGCGCGGACCGCCGCCACCGCTGGGGAGGCTACGGCACAAAAGTTGTTTCGCGATCGGAGCGTCTCTTCCCCGTACATATAATATAATAATATATATATTTGGAAGAGCCGGGGCGGAATGTTCTTTGAAGAAACCGTCGGACTTGATCGGGTGTGATCCGTCCTCTCGCCCGTTCGTCCGATAGCCGCGCGCTCGCGTACAAACACGCTGACCGCTGCCCCGGTGCGGGGAGGGGCGCGTTCACGAGCGTTGCGGACGCACGGACGGGCGTAGGTTACCACCGGTACGCGCTAACGCCGGATCGTAACTCTGCGCTTGGCAAGAGCGCGATCGGGAAAGCGTCTTCTGCTCCGAATCGCATTCATGTAATTTCGCAATTTGCGCAACGAGCCTCAACGGGTCGCGCGCGACGCGACGCGACGCCGGTTGCGGCTACGAAGCTTAAGGAGAGAGTCTCGGATAATCCTCTCCTCCTCCATCCCGCTCGCACGACGCCGACCGCACCGAAAAAGGCCGACGGCGCTCTGCTGCTGGCTTCCCTTTCTCTCTCGGGTCGTCGCAGAGGCGCGCGGCGTTCGACGCGCGTCGTCGTATTAGTACATGCGGGATATAATCCGTCAATTCCATTTTACTTTCGTATCTGTTTTCTTTGTCCATTCAGTCGCCGACTGCTGCGAGCGCGCGTCCAAAAGACTCGAGACGCAGAGCAGGACCTCCGGAACGTTAATGATCCTTCCGCAGGTTCACCTACGGAAACCTTGTTACGACTTTTACTTCCTCTAAATGATCAAGTTTGGTCATCTTCCCGGCAACATCGGCAATGCCGAGACATTGCCGCGCACCAGTCCGAAGACCTCACTAAATCATTCAATCGGTAGTAGCGACGGGCGGTGTGTACAAAGGGCAGGGACGTAATCAACGCGAGCTTATGACTCGCGCTTACTGGGAATTCCTCGTTCATGGGGAACAATTGCAAGCCCCAATCCCTAGCACGAAGGAGGTTCAGCGGGTTACCCGGGCCTTTCGGCCAGGGAACACACGCTGATTCCTTCAGTGTAGCGCGCGTGCGGCCCAGAACATCTAAGGGCATCACAGACCTGTTATTGCTCAATCTCGTGCGGCTAGAAGCCGCCTGTCCCTCTAAGAAGATTTGTTTGTACGTTGGTAGTAAAAACCCGCCAGCCGAAGCCGGGGGCCTTCGCGATACCATAAGGTACGCCTATTTAGCAGGCTAGAGTCTCGTTCGTTATCGGAATTAACCAGACAAATCGCTCCACCAACTAAGAACGGCCATGCACCACCACCCACCGAATCAAGAAAGAGCTATCAATCTGTCAATCCTTCCGGTGTCTGGGCCTGGTGAGGTTTCCCGTGTTGAGTCAAATTAAGCCGCAGGCTCCACTCCTGGTGGTGCCCTTCCGTCAATTCCTTTAAGTTTCAGCTTTGCAACCATACTTCCCCCGGAACCCAAAAGCTTTGGTTTCCCGGAAGCTGCCCGCCGAGTCATCGGAGGAACTTCGGCGGATCGCTAGCTGGCATCGTTTATGGTTAGAACTAGGGCGGTATCTGATCGCCTTCGAACCTCTAACTTTCGTTCTTGATTAATGAAAACATTTTTGGCAAATGCTTTCGCTTCTGTCCGTCTTGCGACGATCCAAGAATTTCACCTCTAACGTCGCAATACGAATGCCCCCATCTGTCCCTATTAATCATTACCTCGGGGTTCCGAAAACCAACAAAATAGAACCGAGGTCCTATTCCATTATTCCATGCACGCAGTATTCAGGCGAAGGTAGCCTGCTTTAAGCACTCTAATTTGTTCAAAGTAAACGTACCGGCCCGACTCGACACTCAGTAAAGAGCACCGCGACGGGATATTAGTTGGGCCGCCCCTCGCGAGGCTAAGCCCACCGGTAGGACGTCCCACATCACGCCAGTTAAACACCGCGAGCGGTGAACCGACGGTGTGCGACACAGATTCAACTACGAGCTTTTTAACCGCAACAACTTTAATATACGCTATTGGAGCTGGAATTACCGCGGCTGCTGGCACCAGACTTGCCCTCCAATGGATCCTCGTTAAAGGATTTAAAGTGTACTCATTCCGATTACGGGGCCTCGGATGAGTCCCGTATCGTTATTTTTCGTCACTACCTCCCCGTGCCGGGAGTGGGTAATTTGCGCGCCTGCTGCCTTCCTTGGATGTGGTAGCCGTTTCTCAGGCTCCCTCTCCGGAATCGAACCCTGATTCCCCGTTACCCGTTACAACCATGGTAGGCGCAGAACCTACCATCGACAGTTGATAAGGCAGACATTTGAAAGATGCGTCGCCGGTGCTAGGACCGTGCGATCAGCACAAAGTTATTCAGAGTCACCAAAATAAACGGTGGACGAACGGCGAACCGCCCGCCACCGATTGGTTTTGATCTAATAAAAGCGTCCCTTCCATCACTGGTCGGGACTCTGTTTTGCATGTATTAGCTCTAGAATTACCACAGTTATCCAAGTAAATGTGGGTACAATCTAATGAACCATAACTGATTTAATGAGCCATTCGCGGTTTCACCTTAATTCGGCATGCACTGAGACATGCATGGCTTAATCTTTGAGACAAGCATATGACTACTGGCAGGATCAACCAGGGAGCTTCGTGTTCGGTTACTCGCGTGGAGCGGTAACTCGCGAGCGAGCCCGAAGGCCCGTCGCTATTAAGCTCTTACTTCTCGCGCCGCCGGTCTTTATTAGCCGGTCGGCGACACTCTCTATCTACTTACTTACTTATTACGCAACACACTTTATGCGTGCGTCTCGTCTTCGTGAGAGGAGCGAGGCGGTCCGTGTATATAATAAACCTCCTCCTCTCTTACTTCAAGATCATTCTCCATTTTATATTGTGTATTATAAAAAGATCATACTCATTCTCATTCTCCCAATGTAAACGCGCGATCGCGAGGACCGCGCGATTTACCCTGACGCTAGATCGACGATGCCGATGCTTAGACGTCGAGGATAAATGTGCTATCGTGCTTTTAGCACGCACTTATATTTCGCTACGGCGTACAAAGCGTGCGGGAAGAACGTTGTAATCCGTCCTTCCACGCCACTCGTATCCGTGGAGTAAACGTTCGGTAAGCGCGACGATTCCGCTGCTGCGTCCAAGACGAGAGGGAATCGCGCGGCCAACACACTAGATGCGTGCGCGCCACATAAGAGCCATTCGGTCTTGCGACACCGACTCGTGGCAATGCTGTGCTCGTAATAAAAGTGTGTGCATAGAATAAGCGCCGAAGCGCGACACGTCGTACCCTCTTATAATACCCAACCGGACGGCCAGGCGGTCGGCGACGACACGGCTTTTTGCTTAGCGAGCGCGAGCTCGAGCTCGTCGAAATTTTGTCGACGAGAGCGTAAATACAATAGTCTCTTCCCTCATAGAGACGTTTTACTCGGACTCTGTCCGATAAAGCACAACACAAATCGCCGTTTGTGTTTTCTTCTCTCCTCTTAAACAATAATAAATCTCTCCTGTATCGTTCGTTTTAAACGTTCTCGAAAAGACAAGAACGCAAGAATCGTGCGAGCCGCGCGAAGAACGCGCAACCGCCCGTTCGTCCGATTCGGTTCGGTCCGACGCGCCGAGCGCGACGTACCTCTTATAATACCCAACCGAGCGGCCAGGCGGTCGGCGACGCACGGTACTACGCACGGTCGCTTATGAGTGCGAGCGTCGAAATACCCACGCGCTCGAGACTTTGTCGCTGAAAACGAAAGGCGAAAAAACATCGTTAAAAACATTGTTAGACGAAAAAACATTGTAAATATTATAA
>NW_027223331.1:6149233-6294199 GCF_030449975.1 Polyergus mexicanus
AAGCAGTGGTATCAACGCAGAGTACTGTGAGCACCATTAATAGTCTTTTGCACTACAGCTCTTCATAATTATCTTAATTTTATTTGTGTGGATTTGATTTATTTTCATATTATGATTATTTTTTATCCAATGATTAATTTCCTTATTGAGTTTTAAGTGAGTGCATGCATAAAAAATGTTATATATATGTAAGTTCTTGCGTTCTTGTTTTTATACTGTTTCTGCCGGGATTTTGTTTCTCCATGTCTCTGACTTTTCAGATTTTTATACATAAACATTTTATTGGTGCTTATGGGGGTATTACGGATGGATATTGGTCTTATTCGCCTCACGTGGCTTCCGTAGTCTGCCGTGGAACGACATATCCTGTGGAGAATTACATTTAGATATTTGACCATGATTTATTATTGTATACCCGACCGATATTAACTACATTGTATTTATTTTGAATCTTTTTCGTATCGCGCTAATGAAAGTCCAAAAAAGGGATCGAAACGTTCGCTTCCGTTTTTAATTAATTTTAAACTAATACATTTAAATGCGTTTCATCGCATGGTTTTGATCAATTAATTGTGCATTAATTTATTTGCGTCTGACTTATATCGGCTTCTATTGCCATTTTATATTTTTATTATTAATTATTCGGAGCCTTTCTTAAATTAATTTTATGAATTTCTTTATTTTATTATAAATTAAAAATAAATAATTTATAAACACAAACATATATTATTAATTGATTATTTACAAGATTTGATTTATAAATTAATTAAATAATTTTACTCAAATTCAAATAGTGCAAATAAATTGATGTATATTCTAGACTTCATAAAATAAAATGAGAAAAAAAATATTTCCTCATCCAAAAGCTAATATAAATGTAAACATTAGGACAAAAAGACAATGTATTGATTTCTCATTTTATCGTTCGTATATGAAACTTTATTTAATATTATATAATATTTAACGTTATATATATATTTTACATATAGTCTATATATTTTCCTTCAATGTTGAATTTTCTGCCTTTCCGTACGATATTTCTCGTACATAAACAGAGAAGAAGAAGGAGAGAGAGAGAGAGAGAGAGAGAGAGAGACAGAGAGACAGAGAGAGACAGGCGCCATTATATTGGAGTATGTGACTAATTTAGTTTTGGCATTTTTTATTCACGTGGCGCATAATATTTAAAAACATGGCTTCATTGCAATGAAATGCATTCGATCGCTGCTTAATTTCGTGCTATAATATACATATATTGTTGACGATATAAGTATTTCGAGTTTGTACTGGTCAGCTGACAATTTTAAGCACATAACCTCAAACAGTGTGGTACGTCTTTACGTGCCGTAACTCAAAGTGCCATTTGCATCGTAATCCGCTCTTTAGCTGGCTTTAATCGTCTATTTGACTCGCCTAATCGTGATGTGTGCTTCTGACAGCTCTGCCTGAACCCACTTCAGAATCGCATTTGCAAAGTGATTCGGTAACAAAACTAACAACTGACGAGGAAACTGAGGTGCCTCCTCCTCCAGGGACAGAGCCTTTACTTCCGATCCCTGCTATCGTAAGTTCGCCGGAGAGAGAACGCGAGCGAAGTGATCCTCCTAGTCGTGATAAGAAAGAACGGGACAATGAGTATGCCGGGGAGCGTCAATCGAGGGAGCGTCGACGAAGTTTTAGCAGGGATGGATATCGTGAGAGGTAAGCGGTTTCGCGATCAAGTACACTATCGAATTTATGTAGAATAGTTAAATTATTCACATTTATGTAATTTAGAAGTGGAGAACGTGGTCGAAGAATTGAGAATTTACGTCCGCTGAATCGCAGCCGAAATCGATCCCTGTCACCTAGACATTCCCAGCACGGCGAATATCCATCATCATCGAGCGCAGTGCTGCCTCATTTAATGAACCCACCTCCTTCCAAGGGTTATCAAGGTCATCTAGCGGACGATGGACATTATCCGCCTGCTATGCATTATGACAGTGGAATACGTAGATCTAACGAGGACCGCGCGGGTACTCCAACGGTGAGCGAGCGTTCTCTATATTTGAATGGATAATAATCATAACTTCAACGTATGCATTATTTTCATTATCGTATACTTCTGTGATTTTTAGGTCGACGAACCGCATTTGCATGTCCCTACGTCCGGCAATCAACCACCATTATTGCCGTTTCCACCGGGCGAGGAGCGTATCCCGCCGCCAAATTACAATCAGCCACCGCCGAATGTACCCCCGCATAATCCCCCACTTTTGCCGGATCCGTACTTGAATCATCGAATACCGATATACCCGCATCAGCAGAGCTCTCATTATGGACCGCCGAGATACGATAGACCACCTTACCAGCAGCAGGGATATCGACCGTCGCAGCCACCTCGAAACTATAGCGGGCCGCCTAGACCAATGAGAGGGCTGCACCACAGTAAGCGAAATTTAATAAATTTATCAGATTATATAAACAAATTTGAGACTTTTACTTTTAGTGTAGAAATACAAAAAACATTTGTTTTAAAACAAAGGAAGTTATTGTATATTTTGTGTATAATTTTTTGCTTTTGTCATTAGAATTGATACACATCTTGAAGCATTTGCTTAAATGTCATTGCGATCATGACAAGCATTGATATTCAAATTATACAAGCATTTATAGTTATATATAAAATTATAATTATGAATGTACAATTTATAATCTTTATTAACTGCATATATCTTTTCATAGTACTTTTAAAAGTAAATACAATTTCTAACAATCATATATATTTACTCGTATATATTAAATAATCTACTTTATTTTTTTGCGTAACTTATTGTATTGCATTATTTATTAATATATATTTCATTAATATGTTTTGTTTCAGTGGGATATAGAAACTTGCAACCGCCACCACCAGGTTTAGGTAGAAGCATACATAATGGAAATCCACCTGGGTAAATTAATTTTCCATGTTAATCTTAATCAATGCAAATATATTAAATATTTTTATTGAATCATCATCACGGATATACTTATATCTTTTTCAGTATTATTGATGATCCATTGGAGGCATTTGAGCGTATGCTCAGAGAGAAGGACGAAAGAGATCGACGTCTAGGAAAGCATAGGAGAAGAAGCAGAACACGATCGAGATCGCGTAGCTATACTCGATCGAGATCTCGCTCTTTCAGTCGTAGATCGCCATTTGCGTCCCGCATTAGCCGATCTCGCAGTCCGCCATCGAAACGGAGATCATCGAGATCGCCATTGCCGCTCAGACCTCGTAGTCGTACCCCGAAACGTAGATCACGAAGTGGCAGCTTCTCCATCAGCAGGTACTTTTATGGTTTTAAAGAGAGTATGCGATGCTTCTTGTCATTGAATTCATCAAGTTTCACTTGACATTTTTCGCTTTACAGATCTAGATCGTATTCTCGCAGTCAATCGCCAAGGCTATCTCCGTCAAGAGACAGAGATAGGGAAAGAGACAGAGATCGAGAGAGAGACAGAGAAAGAGATCGTGATCGCGAGAGAGATCGCGAGCGAGATCGAGACCGTGACTTATTGCCCAGATATCGATCGCCAGTCAGATCACCTCCCAGGTATGCATTCGATAAAAAATATCCTTATCTATATTATCTTAAAAAAGACACACTTTTTAAAATGCGTTTAGAACGTATTAACATATCGCGAATAACTTAAATTTTTAGATTTCAAAGAGAAAGGGATCGCGAAAGAGATAGACCGCGATCACGTGAGCCAAGAGATGGATACGGTACTTACTATGGCGATTCACCGGCTCACGATTATCAATTCCGTGATCGTGAGCGGGATTTACCGCCTAGGGAGAGGCCGTTGCCGAGATATCCCATAAGGAATCAGCCGTCCCAACACAATATACCGCCGTTGATGCCGCATCTAGTCACTGGAGGTCATCCACCACCGCCACTTATGTCATTGGGACCTCCGCCTACGGACAGGAAAGACTATTATGATTCCTACAACAGGTATTTTCGCCTCAATAGTATTTTCATTCATGTACACGCTAAGCAGACAATCTATCGATATATTTATACCACTAGTTTAGTTAAGCATAAAGACTCTGAAATAATGACTGATAAATTATATAAAAGCGACATAGTACAAAAATTTTATTGTCTTGTTAGCGAGAAATTTGTGCGCACCAAAATGATTCTAGAAGTCATTTTAACTTTGCATATATAAGTAAAATGATCATTGCATAAATTTGACAATAAGCATTCTTCTTAATTCCAACCAGTTTCCATCATTCTATAATTTCTATCTTACAAATTTATAGGATAAAAGGAAAGAATATTTTGCTATGAAAATAGTGTACTGCTACATACACAAAACCAATTAAATTAACATTATATATATAAATTTAAAAATTAAAATTGCGAATGATAAATAATCAATTAATCTTTTTTTCTCATTTTTTTCTTCACTTTCGTAATTTCATTATTTTTGTTTCCATTCTTCTCAAGTAAGCGAATTTTAGGTCCATAAATATGAGAAATAATTGTAAAAAAAATATTGAACCACAAATATATATAATATACAAGTAAAAATATATATGTATATATAGAATTTTAATTATATATCAAATTTATGCAGTTGATATTTATTGTAGCAATATTTTAGTTTTTGCAAGGGTGATAATTTGGAAATTGTATGCTGTGAGATTGTTGTGTCGATGATTAACTCGTATCTCACGATATCCGACTGTACCCAAGAATCGAGATATGTATATCTCTTTTATAAACTTGTGTTTTATCTGTGAAGATCGAAAAAAGACGGAATTAGAAAACTTGCGCTTTTAAAGCTGCATATTTAATAAGATTTTACATCTGAAAAGTAACTTGAATTTTACAAGTTAATATCGAAACTTGTTTTCAAAGATTACTTTGAATAATACTTGAATAATACTCGAATAATATTTATCGTAATATGAATAAATTTTACATATATTTTTATATGTATATACAGGGTAAATCTTAAATATATTTTAAAACTACGTGAGTGTATTCCTGGAAAAAAAGTATGAACAAATTCCTATGAATTTTAGGCCAAAAATGCTTCGATATCGAAATAATGGACACAAATAGATTTCACAATGACTGAGTTTCAGATAAGATTCTTTCTTTCCCACGATATTATGTCTCTACTATTTTTTACTAGGATAATATTTACTTACCACATTACTATGATCCATTGAAAAAAAGGGAATATTTTTGAACCTCTGTATAGTAAGAGACAACCTACAATCAAATCAGCATGTTTGAGGCAATTCAATCGAGCAGTATTAGTATTGATTCATTAATTTATTATAACAGTATAGAGAATGTTTTCATTTGAAGAAATGAATGATATTTATCTCACATATGGTGAAATGCAATATCTATTTGTATCCATTATTTCGATAATGAAGCGCATTTTCGATTTAATATTCATAAGAACATTTGTTCATACTTTTTATCCAGGAATATACTCACGAAGTTTTAAAAATATTTATGACTCACCCTAAATATATATAGGATGTATCTGAAATGATGTACTAAACTTTAAGAGTATATTCTAGATCATATTCTAGATCTAATCAAAATAAGACTTTTTTGCTATAAACATGGGTCCGCAAATGAATTCTCCTCCGAGCTAGAGGCCCTTAAAGTTTGGGGAAAAAGTGAAAAATCGGCTGTATTTCAGAAAAAAATGGTAGAAGATTGAAATTTAGTATAGCCTAGTAAATTATGAAGTAAAATAAGCCACTAAAACGAAAAAAATAAAAACGTATGTTATGAAAACATTAATTTGCCAAGCTCGGAGAGGGGTTTATTTGTAGACCCATTTTCATAAGAAAAAGAGTCTTATTTTGACCTCTAGAATACGCAAAGTTTAGTGCATCATTTTAGATACACCCTGTATATAAAAAAGCAAATGTGATTCTAGAAAAATATATATTAGAATTGCAGATATGCAGGTTCTTTTTTTGTTTAAGATTTAATTTAAAAAATTATTAATTGTAAAAAGAAAGAGAGAGAGAGAGAGAGAGAGAGCTCTCTTTTTAATCATAAAAGTGAATCAAATGTAAAAATTTAATATATATATATATATATATATATATATATATATATATATAGTAATATATATTCTTTTATATTATTTTAATATATTTTCTTTATATAATATATATAAATTTTTATATATAAATTATATATTTTTTTACTTCATATATTTTAATATTCAAATTTTAAATTTATTAAAAAATGTTATATATTAATAATTATATTTATATATATTTACATATATTTAAAAATTTATATACAAATTTTTATTTTGTTTTGATTATAATTGTTATTTAAAATTAAATTGTTTATTTTATATACATAATTTTTGGAAATTATGATAGGATGTATCTCATTAATTTCACTATATAATCACAGTAAAATGATTATTATTAGTAAAATTACAAAAAGTTTTATAAGATTATTAAAGATTTTTTTTAACTACTATAATTAAGTCAATAATTAAAGTAATATCGCTGATGATATCATGTTATAATTTTATTTTGATTATCGTTGTATTGTTGTATTAATTGTGCGATATATATATTTTTTAATTTAATGCGTAATCTATTATTTAAATATTTATACCATACATGACTATATATTTATAAGAATAGCGATAAGACGATAAGCAATAAATTGTGCAAAAGATTGTATGATTGAATGTATGATTTAGATATATGAGGCTTTCATATATATATATTCATATATCTCTTTCTATTGTACCTTTTTTTATTATAGGCCCGCGTTTTTAATTCTCATATTCTTGCCGCTATCATTATAATAATCCAATAAGAGACTATAGGGGTCTTAAGATTATTTCTTTGTTGCAAACATAATAAAAATTGATTTTACAACCAAAATATTCGTTTCTTTCTGTACTAAAAATCAATGTATTATAAAAAGTAAAAAAAAAAATAAATTTTTAAACTTTTCTAGGTTTCTATATATTTCTTTTTTTTATATTTTTAACATATCATATATAATATATATAAATTGAGAAATATCGAATAAAATTATTGTGGGTAATAAACGTGAGATAGAAAATATTACTGACAATGTAATAATATTAGTGGAAGTAGTAATATAATGACATATAATAACATTATAATGACATATAATAAAATATGAAAAATTTTTAAGTGATCACATTGTCAAATTTTTATTGATATTATGAATATATTGATACTTTTTAAGTGGTGAAAACTAACAGTTGACAATTAAATGAAAACTAATATTTCTTTCTAATTTAGCATTTTCTATGTTATTTTACGAGTTTAATACATATATTGTGCGTGTGCATATGTGTATGTGTGTGTATTTTATACGTATTGTATTAGTATTTATTTTAATTCAGCAAGAATTTTATATTTAATGATTTATGTTTATTTAATGATAATCCTAATAACTTAAGCAAAGATGCAAGATATACATATTAATGAAACTGTACATGTGAGAGTAATTGATATAATTTTAATCTAAGCATATATGTGTGCAAATAGTTTATACTAATATGAATTGTACCTACATATATATATATATATATATATTCGCACCAATTTATCAGATGTTTAATTATAAATAAATTAAATTATATTGTAATATAATGAAAAATATATATAATGTATCTTTTAATAATCTTTGTATATATGTATAATTATTATGAATATATTATTAATATCTATGTTTTATGTAACATATCTTTATATATATGTTTTCGGAATATATAATTATCTAAAAATAATAGAATATTGTTAATAGTATAATTACGCTATTTGTAGTTATATTTTTTTAGTAGAATACTCGTTAATTTATATGCGCACTTCGTTATATACAATATTTGATAATTGTTATTATACCAGATAGAGATTAAGTTATAGATTTATTTCGGTTAATCTTATAATGTAATTCTAAGTTTTTGTAAAAAAAATTTTAATTTAAGTTTAGTTTTACTATTTGGTCTATATATAACATTATGTTTTATATAAGCATTATTACTACAGTAAGTGTACTTTATTTATTTGTTAAATATCGTTACAATATTATTGAATATACAATTTTGTAAATTGCATGCAGGTAATATATATACTCTGTGTATATTATTTATATATATTATGTAATATGTATATTACATTATGTGAAATATAGTAGTAATCTAAAAGTGCAAGAAGAAGAGAGAAGCAAGGAAGAGTATCGAGGCCCAACGTGGAGATTGCAGAAGCTAGCCAGCTGATTGACACGTCTGCATGGTTTCTGAATCAGGTGAATTCAGGGCCAAATCAACATTTGTAATGAAAAAACAAAATTACTTTTTATTATCCAGTATCAAACTCAGGACGTGTTACTGAAAATGTATCACGTCAATGAATAAATTAAACATAAATTGCACAGACTATAATTTCTGACAATTTCAACTTTCATATTTATAATGTAATTATTCAATATTCAATATAATTATGATTGTAAGAATGTATATTTTTGTTGTACTTTAAAGCCATTTAAAGTTACAAATGTTGCTTTCTTCATGATTTTATAATTTTAGTTAATGACTTTAACAAAGTCTGGGTAACAGGTGATTGTGATGTTCTATTCTTTCAGCTTGTATGAAGATTATTTTAAAAAATTAAATAGTTATTTTATTTTAAAATATTGACTCATTTTTGCCCCAGTTATTTGAATTTTGATTGGATAGGTTTTCCATGTGTGGCAAGTAGCCTTGTTAACAGAAGTACGAAAGAAAATTTGAAGGGCAAACAAAGTTTCTTTTCTTTCTACGAGTACCTTAACACGATTAATTTTCTCGGTATACACCTTGGGTTTCCAAATTTTCGTCACTAACAACTATTCTGTTTATGCGCTACGCCAATTTTATGAAGTCGCATCATGTACTGAAGAAAAAAAAAAGAAAAACATTAAAAATTATATTTTTCGCAATATGATCGATGTATCAAGCGCTGTACTGATTTTCTGTCAACAGATATTCTGGACCACCTTCTTCGCAGCGTTTCGGTAGTCCTTTGAGGGATCCTCCGCCTCATAAGCGATTCGAAGATGTCGCACCACCTGGCACCGAAGGCTATTACGATCTCTCGCCACCGGGCGTCGAGCATTCCGACAGACCGTTGAGGGAAGATCGGGAGCGGCAGCGTTCCTTAAGAGATCAAGAAGATCGGGAACATTCGTCAAAGGATCGTGACAATGAGGATCGTGACAGATTGAGAGATGACAGGTATACAATATTGAATATCGTGTTAAATCTGAAAAATAACTCTTTTAAAAAAAAATATTGTTTTCTTCTTTAATCACTTTACATTTAAAAAGAAGATATCTAATCGTATCTTAAAGAAATGTATTTGTGATATGCATATATATGTAATATGTTTCAAAGGGGTCGCGATCGTGAGGATCGTATGCGCGAGAGGGACGACAGAGATCGCAGGATCATTAACAGAGATCGCGAAGATCGTGATAGACAAATCCCATCGAGAGATCATGAAGACAGGATACGAGAGAAAGATGAACGCGACAGAAGAGAAAAGGAAAAAGAACGAGATGATAGGCATATTCGCGATCGTCGAGATGATGATAGACACATCGAGAAGAAGGATTACGATAAAGATCGGTGCGTGATTAAGTAGAATTAAATGCGTAATTAATTTCAAGAATTATAGTCAAGTTAAAAATTTCAATACGTTAGATATTTCTAATATGTAAACTATTGTACATTAAAAAAAACAACAACTTGTTAAATTGGTTTCTTGATCTGTTACAAATACGTTATCTATATATTTCCGTCTTTTTTTTTTGTTACAGTTACAGAGATGATCGAGATCGTCATAGGCAAGATGACAAAAGTCGACCGCGAGAGAAGGAAAGACGCGAGCGCGAATACGAATCCGAGAGAGAGAAGGATAGAGATCGTCACGAGCGGTACGAGAGGCATTCGTTAGAACGGAAAAAGGGCAGAAAGAGTTTAAGTCCGTACTCACAGAAATCTAGAGGCGATCCTAAGGATCTGTCGCCAGAGCGAAGTACGAAAAAGAAGGAAAAGGAACATGAGGAGAAAGTGGAAGAGAAGAAGAAGGAAAAGAAAATAAAGGAAAAGAAGAAAAAGAAGGATAGCGATGAAAAAGAGAAGAAGAAGAAAAAGAAAAAAGACAAAAAATCCAGTCAGAAGGAAACGCCTAAAGACGATACGATCAAAGTGGAAGATGCACTGTTGGTCGAAGATAAAACGACGAATGACACTTCATCTTCGCCGCTTAACAAGCTCGATGCCGTGAAAACGTGCAGCGAGGAGGATAACATTGAGAACAGAATAGAATGCATTGCCAGTGAGGCATCCATCATGCCAATCAAGGAGGAATTTGAGGACAAGTCTCTGGCGATGAATCCAGAACCACCAGAATTCAACGAGCTCAGTCCCGGCAGTGGTCGGCTTGATCGCGCAGAATTCGGTACTAATCCACCGAATCCAAATTTCAAGCCAATTCCAGAACTTAAATCGGACATGAAACCAATTGATAGTCTCTATGGTGGACTAGACGACACAGAGATTAACACTGTGATCACAGAGAAATATTCTTTACTGTCGGAACACTCGCAAACCGAGACGAAAGAAGTTGCCACCATGCTATCGACGGTGAAATCCCCCAAAAAGGATGAGTTCCTGGCACCTATACCCGAGTTGTCGAAGTGGGAGAGAGACGACACGATCGAGAAACCCGACGATAACAATGCGGATGAATCGCCAACGGAAAAAATACAGAGAGAGGACGAACCAAAATCAATGAAGATGGTTACTTCAGAAGTTCTAAAACGAGCGGAAAATGCTATATTTCAAAAAGCCATCAACGCGATTCGACCAATCGAGATCAAAAAGATTAGCGAAAGTAGGAAGATATTATATCAAAATCCCGAACCAAAAGTGTTGGAGACAGTGGAACCAACCGCTAATCGAGAGCAGCGAAAAAGCGTTAATGTAACGATTAATGTTGGTAGAAACGAGAGAAATGTCGAGATCACAGAGCCCGTGAAGAAAGCCAAGCTTGACCGTACCAAATTCAAACCCGTTCCAGAGACAGCCTATTCGCCGACCAGGCTGTCCGCCAAAGAAAGACTCGGTGAGAAGATCGAGGAGGGCAAAGAGAGAAAGATCAGCCCTATAAAAGGATTTCTAGAGAGGCGCGATATGAAGAACGAGAATCAATCAAGAAGTCGATCGCCCAGAAGAGAGAAGAGAATTTCTCCTCCGCTTTTAGAACGACGCATAGAGCCATCTTCGTTGGGTTTAGCCGCAAGCGGCGAACGAAAGGTGTATCTGGATGAGAGAAAACGGGACAATAAAGATAGAGGCGATCGGTCGAAGGAAAGATCGGATTTTCGAGGCGACAGGCACAGTGGCGATTTGCGGTCAGAGAGGGAGAGTAGAATTGATTGTAGAACAGATTTCCGCTCAAATAGAAACGATGTCAAGGGAGAACGTGTGGAAAAGGATCGCGATAAGGAGCGAGATCGTGAACGCAGAGGTAGAACGCCTCCTTCATCTTGTGCTTTCAAAAGAACGGATCTGACGAAAATAAATTTATTAAAATCGAAGGATGACGAGGAAGAGAAAAGACGCGACAAGAAAACGCGAGAGGAGAAAAAGAGGAAGAAGGAGCATCGTAGCAGAAGTAAATCTAAAGAGCATAAAAAACGCAAGGAGAAGAAGCACAAGAAAGATAAGGACAAGAATCAGGAAAAGAAACAGAAGCACAAGGAAGGCGCAGCTTCGAAAGATGGAAAGTCAGACGGCAACGAGACCAAAATCAATTACGAGAATATCGAGCCGCCTCTGGCAGAGTCATTGAAGAAACAGAGAAAGAATCCGAGACTAGTGTCCGATCGCAAGCGTAGTATACTTGACGAGGCCAGCTTCGAACCCGATTATTCGGCCTCTGACTCGGAGTCGGATGGTGAGGACGGGAAGGGATTGCAACCGGCAAAGAAGCTGAAACTGGACGAAACGGAATTAGACAAAGAGATAGAGATGAAATCTTTGAAGAAGCGATCTAAATCCAGTAGTAGTGAAGATACATCTAGCAGTTCCGACACGTCAAGCAGCGATTCAGATAGCAGTGACGAGTCGCATAAGAAAAAGAAAAAGAAGCATAAAAAACATAAGAAAAAGAAGTCAGCTAAGAAAGACAGTAGCTCAGATTCGGACACTTATTCGGATTCATCTGACAGCAGTAGCGACGAAGAGAAACATAAGAAGAAATCAAAGAAATCAAAAAGCAGGAGCAAGCAGTCCAAGAAGAAGAAAAAATCCAAGCATAAATGACATCACTAGATATTTTTGATGTTCGATTAAAAAATACTTTACCTGAACAATATAAAAAAACATAAAAAAGTGCAAAAAAAAACAACAGTTTCTTTTCTTTGAGCGCTTTCAAATATTATAAGAATTATTTCATTTTCATCAATTCTATGGACAAATTATGCAATCGATGATATATGTATTATATTTGCAAATCTTTCAGATAGAATAATAAGATTATTTTGTACTTGCGACGTTGCCCGAGTTAATATAAAATTATTTTAAACAGAAATAATCTCTTTTTAGTAGTAGATTATTTATTGGCGCGCAAAAAAATAAAAACGTTTTTGACAAGTAAAACAAATTAATGGATTGACGAATAATAGAAAAAAATGAAGAAAAGGGCAGCATATATGTATATGAGATATAGAAAAGTTGCTCTGACTTATAAAAAGGAACAGATAGCATTATATGGCCTTTGCATAATTATCACGTTCCGGTTTGGTATGTTAAAGTACTCTCTGTATGTAAGTTTATTATTATAATAAGTGATGTACATTATAGCCCATATGTACCTTATGATATAATTTTGAAAAAAATATATATAATAAGCATCTTAAAGAAATCCAATAATTATTATGGTAATGAGTCAAGAACAATATCATTTAGGATCTCTGCTATCTCAGCATTATATTGTACTTTCATAATCTAATGTCAATATGTAAGAAACATCACGAAATAAAATAATAAAATTATTTTAATATTTTCTTCACACACACACATCTCATCAAAATAATATTACATACACAATCTCGTATCTTGTGCTTATCGTGTTTATTATATGTTATAATTTTCTTGTAATATTTTGAAGATACCATAATTTCGAGATATATATATATATATATATATATATGCATTATATATATGTGTATTTATAAATATACTATATATACTGAAAATAAGACTAATTATTTTTTCTTTATATCGTTTTTTTTTTTTATTATAGTGAATATTATGATTTGTATACATTTCAATTTGTGTTTACACTTTCATATTTGTATATATAAAAAGATATATCTAAGTAATCTATATGTAACATACATCTGAAATAAATAAATAAAGCATTTAAAAAGCGCGATTGGATATTGAATCATTTATGTTTGTGTAAGGAATTTATAATTAGGTATTTTTCAAATTGGTAAATGTTTGCACAAGACCACACAGCAGTGGTAAGTTCCTGCTTTTTTCATTATCTTTTACTCCTAGGCTCTGTGCAAGAAGTGTACGATCCAAGGAATGCTTTGGGAGATCGCATTCTGGAATAACATTTCTTTAAATATTGCTTGTAAGATTTTAATAAAAATGTATTATTCTATATTTAATGCAATTTTTATTGTCATTTTTAGTATGATGACACGTATGGGTGTATATATATATAGCTATATATTCTCTAAAATAGTAATATACCTGCAATAAATACAGTGGAACTATATTTATATCCCATCCAATCCAAATATTCTCTAACAAGTTCATTGAGCAATATAATATCATGGGAAGGTTTAACAATTTTTGATTTATTCTCTTTACTGGAGCAATCTAGTAACTTTATCACTTCTGTACGCATTTCTGCCTTTATACGATCAAGGTCTCCATCAGCCTTTAGTGATTCCCTTACAGCTGTAAATTCAAAATATAGGTAATGTATTTCTTTTGTGTTTTATAAAGATGCCATTGATGTTTTAATGAGTGTTTTTTTAAAATTAGATTATGTAGCACAATTAGACACATGTGTCAAAGTGGGTAAAATATTTTGTAATATGTATCGTGTAATTTTGAATAAAGATAATGATAAGAAATAATAAATACAATGAAAATGGCTGAAATCTTTTCTCTTGTGCAGTGATATATGTACACTATAGAGAGAGAAATTGAAGGTTACTTGTCAAATATGCCATTATCCTTGATTTCGTAATATTTATAATATGCAACATTTATGTAGCTATGTACCATTTACTAAATCCTTTTCTGTCGCCATTTCACGCTGTATTTCACTCAATATCTCTCGAAGAAATCCAAAATATAATGTTAGATGTGGTTAGATGTAATTAAAATAAATACCGCCTCTCTGATTCAAAATTCCTGCTGGACAGGGTTGCGTTCAAAAATCTTCTCGTTGAAATGAAGTAGCGTTTGATTGACCAATCAGAGTGAAGAAATCTTTGCTCCTTTCGTCCTGATTGGTCGATCGACTGCTAGTCTATTGCGATGAATGAATTTCCGAATTGTTCAGTATCGGAGCAAGAAATACACATAAACACAATATCATATGATTAGCTGTCAAATAGAAAAATATTAGGGTATTGAAAAATTCTCTATTTAATAGCTAATTGCACGGCATTGTGTCTATCTGTGTTTTCTTGCTGGAAAATTATCTATTTTCAAGATAACGGTAAGAGTGTCAACTTCGATACCTTCGTCGCCCTTCCATCAACCTCCCCGCCCCTCCCGTATCGCCAATCCGCCGATCGGATTTATAACGTCGCGCGCTTCCAACGGCGGCCGCGCTAGTCTGACGTTTTCCGTTACGATCGAGTGAACGAGGGGCTAATCGTAGTCAACGGTAGCGATTTCAGTTTATTTCGCACGTAGCGCGCGCGCGCGCGCTTTCCCGATTACAGCGAGTTCAGCATCAACAGCGACGACGATCCCCTTCTTTTGCGAGCGACGACGACGACGACGACCGTCACACCACCGTTCGCCGTTTCATCTGTATGCCTCGCGTACGCCCTCACCGTCACCGATTTTCCATGAGTAAGTTATTTATTGATTTCAAAAGGGACGTACTTTCTCAATAATACGCGCGACGACGATCTCCGATTTTTTTTTTTTTTTTTTTTTCGATGACGGTAAGAAACTTCGAGCACGAACGAGACATCCCGTGTCGTCCGGTACACGCGTCGCGGTGTATGTAATTTTATATAACGACGTTCGCGGATGAAACCCGTACTTTCGTACACACGCGGTTATTACTCGAAATGTAGCCGAATATCTCTTGGGCAAAAATAAAGAAATTGTAGGTAAAATGGTAACTCAAAGGATATGCTTATGTACATATATCACGTATTCTGCTGCTTCGAGCGAAACAGGAAATTGGATCGCGGTAACTGGATTAAATTGTCTGCATGTTCCCCGATAATTTAAATCGTCTTTGAGCCCTTATAAGGATGAGTATGAATAAGCACCTATATATCCCTTTTGTGTCTATGCGTATTCTTAGACGTATTGAAGTTGCTGTTACACTTCTGCATTTGTGATACTATGATACGTTGAACATCCGAGAATGTTTTATCTTTTACCTTGTTTGCAGATGTTTTAATATCGAATACTTTTTTAGATATACGATAAACTAGATTTACTACAAGTCAGGTTTTGAGAGCGAGGGGGTAAAGCGGGTAATAAAATTGTATTTTTCAAATTAACTTATCATGTATCTTGTACTTATATACTGATAATTTCTTTGTTGAAAACAATCTCGTTCTTTCTACTAATAATGATAGTGTATGATCTTATCTCACTTATTACTCGAATATTGAAAAAGATATAAAAAAAAAGATACAAAAAAAAATTATCGATTATAAAATATGATTTTGTGATTCATGTCTTTATGAAACATGTAATACTCATATATATCTACATATGTATGTATGTATGTATGTATGTATGTATGTATGTATGTATATATATTTTCATATATATTGATTAAGTATCTATTTGTTTGAATTACAGATGTTAATATTGTCTTCCTAGAGCCACTGGTAATGCAAATATTCTTCCTTGATCTGAAGTCTGCAAGATGGTTTTCGTCATTCAGTTCCAATTTTAGCTGAGAGTAATATAGAAATGTGAGCAGTGACCGCATATTCACGAATGGCACAGAGCATTCACTTTTACATCATTTATGAATAAGTATGAAATGCAATTGTTATTAGTAATTTAACTTGCATTTTAATAAAAATTATGGCAATGTAAATATATGATATTGAAAAGATCATCATATATATGTAAAATTAAAATAATACACACTCTTCTTCAATATATTAATAATTTTTCTAAAGTAAGTGCAATATGCTAAATAAAAAAGTATTTAATAATTCAGAAAATATAATTCTGATTTGATTGCATTTAAATAAATATAAATATTGTTAATACCCTAATAACAATTACAATATGCAAATGAATTTGTTTGTTGTAGAGCGAAACGAAATCAGTCTAGCTTGATGGTAATGCGGGGATGTGGATCTGCTTCGACCCAACAGAAAGCCGAGTAGGCTGGGGTACTTCCATTTCGTTCGTTGTGCTTTTATACTGGACCTCCATTACTATCGATGCCAGTTTAACGAATGCAGCCGCGTCCAATGTCCCACATAGTACCGTTACGTCGGACGTATCGCTACCATCGTCGGCACACCACGATAACGACGAATGCAGGAATGTGACCACTGACAATAGAGAGGGTACATTTGATAATTCATCGTTTGCAATTAATCCGAAGGATGAATTTCGGTTTGCGACGATCACTTCACTGGCGAAATGTCGTGTTGCTCTCATATCTGTGCAGGTACTGGACTGTCAGTGGTCAGCCATGGATCCGGTTATCCTCATTCGCCGATAGTGCCTCCACCTTTTCTGTACGGAGCTCTTACCTGCCAACCCTATCAAGGAATTTACATCAACCACATTTACTTTCAACTCGCAAATGCCTTCTTCCTATTGTCACACCTTGCACCAAGCGGCATACATGGTGTACTTTATTTAAGGTGCACTCTACTCGTGGGTTGTGCCTTTCTTGCTTTGTGGGGCTGGACAATAGCTTGCTGGCTGGATGCTGCTCTCTGGAATGCTCTCTTTGTTGCCATCAACTTCGTCCATGTATGCACGCTTCTTTACAAGCTCAGGCCTATAAAGTTCACAAGGGAAATTGAAGAGGTAAGAGCAGTAGAAGACAATGATTTGAGCAGTATAGTGTAAATATCTGATCTTAAAGATCATATTAGGTTCTTTTAAGATCCAGAAGTATATAAGCTTAATTTTTTTTATTTTTAATAATCTATCTTGGGTTCTTTTAGAGACATTAGAGGAATGAATTTGTAGAGAGTATATATAGATTTTATAATTCTCATAAACTAATTTTCATAAACATATGCATATGTATATATTCATTGCTTTTTATTTATAGATATTTTATATCTTATATAATACTGATATAATATGTTTAATTATTATATTAATAATTTGCAACTCTGATATACAGGAAAGATTATATATAAAATAATAATTTATTCGAAATATAATATTTAGTATTAAGTATGTGAAAATATTCTCTTTTATATTTTTTAGAATTATTGTATAATATAGATATACTAGATAACCTATAACTAGATATTAGGAACTTGAAAAATAGTTAGCAATACACGATCTCTGTAATTTGCTTCATTATCTGGCTGCAACATTTGTATTATACACACTAATTTCTTATTTATTTTTGCACTATTATTATAAATCTATTATTACAAATGACATCTATTTTGCGCTTGTCAAAATTAAGTTGTGTGTTATGAAATCTAATGGCTGAGCTCAACTACTATCAATTTTGTTTTAGATATGATAGAATTTGTTTTTAAACAATAACCAAATAGCAATAACAACAATAACAGTAACATATTAATAGTACAGTTCAATAATGCAGTTGAAATCTCGTTCTTAATGTGTTAAATTTATTTTGAAGCTTATCAGGTATAATAAAAATTTTTCACGATCATCTTCTTTTATATAGGTATACATTGCAGTGTTCCAGCCATTACGGGTTTCTCGTCATCAATTCAGAAAAGTATTAAATTGCATGAAGATCATTCGCCAGTTGAAGTATCAAGAGGTTTATGCACAAGAAAAAGTGACCAAAGTTGATTCTTTATCATTGGTGTTGTCGGGAAAGTAAGAATGCATTTTATTTAAGTCTTTTAGATGTATTTATTGTTATAAAAGCTCTATATATTTATTTATTACAAATATATTTTTATTCTCATTGTTCAGACTAGTTGTCTCACAAAGTGGGAGAGCATTGCATATTGTCTTCCCACATCAGTTCCTGGATTCTCCAGAATGGTTTGGTGTTTCGACAGACGAATATTTCCAGGTAAATTTGTTATCATGTAATTTTTTATCAATATATGTATTTTATATTAGCGCGATTTTTTATTGCACGGCCAGCGCTTTTTTAATAGGTTTATCAAATATTTCGGATAAACTTTGATATATATATATATTACACACACACACACACACACACACATTTAAAATAGATATTTGTATTTACTTAGGTATCAATAACAGCTATGGAAGAATCAAGGATATTATTATGGCATAGGGATAAACTAAAATTAAGCATAATTAGCGATCAATTCCTGCAGGCAGTGTTTGATCATATTCTGGGAAGAGATGTAGTTAAGAAATTGATGCAGGTACAGTTTTATTATTATACATTAAAATATTGAGTTTAATATACATATAGAATTATTTAAAAAGTCATAAAAAGGTCAAATATTGTTTTGTAAAAAGAAATAATAAAATTGTTAAGATTTGTTAATAAAGAAAAATATATATATATGCAAATGTTTTGCTACATTTGCTTGCAATAGGTCAGTGAAACAATGGCTGCTAGCAATCATCAGCAGCAAAATGGACAGATAATTGGTCTGGGTGGACTCGGAGCCTTAGAAAATGATGCTGATACGAAACTTTTTGTTGTAAAAAAGACTGGTGACAGTCAAGGCATTACTGCTCTCATTAGTCGTCAACTTCAAGGTATATATTCACTTTTATTTACGATTTCTATTCTTACTATTATCGAAGAATTTAAACACACATGTGTATGATAAATTGCCTTCCTTTTTGTATTACTTTAAACTTTACTTTTATAAATATTTTTTAATATATTGATCACAGTGACACTATCGTTTTTCTTAAAAAGAAACTGTATCTATATCCTGTATATTCTTTATTAGAGAGTTTTTATCAGTAATCTATCTTTTTTTTATAATTAGCAAAATGCACATTCTCCATAAGACTCAGGCATGTGCATGCCTTGCGTGCATCCAATGTTTTAATTTATTTTCAATATGATTTCTATAATAAATATAATTCTTTTCACTATAAATATATATATCTTTTTTAATTTTTATTATATTGCTAAGATTTGCAACCAATATAGTGACTATTTACACATAAAATTATATTGACTCAAATCTAATAAATACAAAATAATTAACAAAAAATCATTAATTAAAAAAGCCATTTTTATTTAGATCTTTATAAAATAACATCATATTCATTTCAAAGTAATACAATTTTTTGTTATCGAGTAATGACTAATACGTGTTGTGGATGGCTGTATTTATTTATATGCACCTTTTTTATAATTTTGCATCAACTTTGATTTTGCTTTGGAAATAGAAGAGAGAATGCCGCTACTGTACACGAGCCAAGAAGTATTGAATAATACCTTACACCATACAAATCCTCTACGTGTACCATCCTATATACTTCCTTCACATCCTATGTCATACAATGCTCAAACTTCGCTGTAATATCCTTGTCTACCAATTGTGCAATCTAGCACAAAGTCCTATGTGCTGTACATGTTATGTTCCTGCAATGGATGCGTGTACATTATACAAATGTCAAAGAGTAACATCATTTATTGTTCTTCCTGGGTATTTTATTAAAAGGTGAGTTTTCTATATTTTCAAAAATTATTGCTCATAATAAATCCAAATATATGAAAAACAGTGTTTATAAACGGAGTTATATTAAACACAATGATATTTTTAAAAGCATATTTAATCTTGAAAATCAATGATAGTAATATTGAAAAAGAAGGACAAACTATATTAAAATATTTAGATTCTCTTGCATGCTGTATCTTTTGGTTTCTTTGTATTTGTTTCGATCAACGTAAAAATATTATAAGATAATATAAAGATTTGTCTGTTTTTATCTATATAATATTGATCTTAGAAAATAATGTATAATTTGTATAACTTTTTTATGATAAGGAAATATACAATTGTAATGTAATATATATCTCAAATAAATCTATTTTTAAATGTGATTTTTATATTATGTTGAAATTATAAGATTATTAAAAAAAATTATTGTTATTTTACAGCAGCAGGAGATCCAAATGCTTGGAGATTGGGAAGAATTGAAGAGACTGATCATGAAACACCTGTTTAATGGAAGGATTGTTAAATCGATGTCATCCTCGACAGTCAATATAAAGTAACACCGGTGTTTTTACAAAATGCGATTACAACAAGCTGATATTCATTGTGACTAAAAAAAATGGCATGTTGAAACTGTGGATAGAACAATCGAAGATTTTCTTGCCAATTAATAATTTTCCAATGACTAGTCAACTGTATGCGATAATAAGAGAAAATTCCATCGTTTTGTAGCATATAATGAATTCCAGTCTAGTTTATAAACCAACTAACAATAAGTTTATGCTTCCAGTATATTTGTTGGGTATGCTTGAGCATATTTAATTTAAGAGAATGGGGCTGTATTTATAATTTACTTTAGTAAAATCGATATATATTCTGTGATGGATGAATAATGGATTAAGACTTTACAAGTATGCAGGTGTGTAATGAAATGAGGGTGACATGTTTCGCAGTGGCGTAACTTGTGTCAATGTGAGATCTGTGATGTCACGGAGGGATTTGATAGAAGTCTAGGGAGGCCTAAAGAAACTTCTTTCCCATACCCAGAAATAGTGCCTTTTTACTTACACTTCCTTTCTTAATGTTTCCATGGAGAAGATATGTACAATATTATGATATACATATAACATATAACATATATATGAATCGTCATATAACATATATATGAATTATAATATATTTATCCAATGTATCTAGTAGAGTTGTCCAAATATCGCTGTATTACATGTTTGAAGGTCCATGTTGTGATACTGTTAAGAATCCGGTGTTCACATGAGTGAAAGAAGCACACGAAGTTACACCATTATTAATACATTGGATATTAAAGTGCGATGTGTAAAGAACATTGTTGCGAAATTTACATCGCTACATTGCTGCTAGAAACGCTGAATTGCGTGTAACTTTCGATATTTAACGGAAAAATTATTACAAGTTGCTATACAGAGTAACATTGTGATCATAAATATAGTGCGTTCATTCAGACGTTGATTATTATTGTTGTATTTGTTTACAAATGATGTATAATGATTATTCTATATTATTTTTTTCTGAATTAGTGAAAGTAAATATTTGAATATTTAAAGTGTGTATTGCGAGCGTAAACGAATCGAAGGTAATTACTTAAAAATAAAGTCAATAACTTACGATCGAGAGAAAATAAAAATACAGTAATCGAGGAATAAAATAATCTTAAAACAAAAATCTCGAAATTAATGATTAAAATTTCAATAGTCAAGTGTATACAATCGAAGAAATAATTCTTTTGGAAATAACTTTGTTCAATCTTCGGAAATATCACATTACAACATTAGAAAGTTACTAAACAAAATATTATATCCACTTAAGATTGTAATATTTTAAGAAGACTTTTTATATGTAAGATCATAATTCTGCTATATTTCGGGTATTGCCGATAATTTACCGCATATCATAACAATTATTCTCTGTTATGACACACATATATACATACCAATATTTTGAACACTGAGAATATCATTTTACGTAGCAAAATACTAAAATATAGGAATGCCTTTTGATATATATAAGTGTGGAATCCAGGACCATAAAATTTAACCCTTTTTGCGTATATGATCCGTATATATAGAGAGAGACAAGTTTATATTACTTTTCATATGAATGTGTGAATTATATATTACTGAATCTTTGTTGTTTATTGTCTCTTATTGTTGTTATGATTATTTTTGTACATGGAATTGTTTTCTAGTGTTATAGTTAAAGATATAAAAGGAATGGCTGATGAAAGAGATGGAGAAAATTTAAATCACACATTGAATACAATAAGAATGAGTATAAAGTGGTGATGCGAATAAAGAAAGTTAGTTTTAGAGATAGAAGCGATCTTTTATTATGTCCTTTATTCTCCATTTTTTATTTATTTTTTATCAAACTAATATATATTTTCTATCAAACTATATATATATATATATATATATATATATATAATTATGTTATTATCATTATTATCAATTTTAATAGTTTTTTTTCTTCTGTAATATCGGTATAATATTTATACCGGATTTAATTGCAAAGTTTGAGAATGATTCTAAAAAATGTATTGCTTTATCTACACTAAGGCAATTAAGTTCAATAATAATAATTTTAAGATTAGGTTTAAATTTTTTAGCTTTTTATCATTTATTAACTCATGCAATTTTTAAATCTTCATTATTTATATGTGCTAGAATTATAATTTATTTGATAAATAATAATCAGAATATTCGATTTTGTAGAAAGGTAAATAAGTATAAGTGTATCCCTTTTATGACATAGTAAGATTTTATATTTCAAGATTAGCTTTAATAAGATTTCCATTCTTAGTAGGATTTAACTCTAAAGACTTAATTATGGAGATTATTTATTTAATAAATATTAATATATTTTTATTAATATTTATATTATCTATTTCTTTTACTGTCTCTTACTTATTTCGATTATTTTATTATATTTATTTTGGCGAAATTAATAGATATAGATTTTATTACTATAAGGAAAAAAATTAATAAATTTTTCTATAATTATTTTAATTAGATTACGTCTATTTAAGGGATTATTTTTAACATGAATATTTTTTTAATAATTATTTTACATTATTAAAAATTAATGTAAAATTAATAACTATTTTAATATTAGGAATTATTTTAGGAAAATTTATTTTATTTAAAAAATATAAATATATTTTATTGATTTTTAAATTATATATATTTATGAATTTATAAAGCGTTTTTAAATTTAGATATTCATATGCATGAATTAAATAAAAAGTGAATTAAATTTTCAAGGAAAAATTTAGTTTTAAGGGTAATTAATAAAATTGAATTAATAAATAAAAATTTTTATAAGATTTTTAAATTTATTTTTATTATTTCCTTTATATTAATAGTAATTTTTTAAATTATTTAATTAAAATTAATTTAATTTGAAAGTATAAGAAAATTTGTTTTGTTTATATAGCTTATTTTGAAAGTATAATATTGAAGATATTATGAACATAATTTGATTTATTTATAAGTAATTTATAAATAATAAAAATTGTTTTTATATAATGAAAATATACTGTTTTATTTTGAATTATATAAATTAGAGATCTGGAGATGAATTATACAAATTCTCTACTATTGTCGTAAATACGTGATGGTATAAGCCTTATATAATTAATATATGTGCTGTAAAATTAAAAAGCTTAAAAAAGCAAAATTACGTTTGAAGGGGGGAATAATATTACTCCAGGGATAAATTTGATAAAATATGTAACTCATAGAATATCAAAATCTTGACCGCGTCCACACGTCAATTTAAAAATGTACACGAAAATTTTGAAAATGTACGCAGATCTGATCAATTCGTCTTAAAAAATATAACATGTTTTATTATACACGTTTTATCATAGATAGACTCGATGCTACACGCTCAAACTGAACGACATTCATCCCGAGGAGCAAACGTATGCTACGAAGGCACGCAATGAAATGAAGTGTGTGAAATTGTGGTAAAAAAAAAAAGTGACGATTACGCGTGCGCGACTTTCGCACGTATAAATAATCTTCTCAACGAATTTTTTTTTTCTTTTCTTATGAGAAAAAGACATTTGCTCAATTTCCTTGCGTTATCAAATCGATCGCGTAATTAGGGACTTTATAGAAACGCTATTTTAGACTTTATAGAAACACTATTCATTATTGAGAAAATATGGATGTTCTCGCGGTAGTATCTTGTGTCGCCTCGCATTATATGAAATTAAGTAATTTGTGCGAAAATTTACACCAGAGGAAAGTAAATAATAATTGATTGATCAACAGAAAAAGGAAAGGGTAAGTGTAATTCTCGTCGGCTACTTCAGTCATACGCGTTTCAGATCTTGCAAAGAAATGACCTACACTGAAATTAACAATAAGTATTTTAGGCTCAATAGAATTCTTCTGCTCGCTGTTGGCATATGGCCCTATCAACAATCGAACCTTACACGATTTCAATTTACTTTTCTGTCTAGTATTCTAACGACAAATGTTATATCTCAGGTAAGCTCCAATATAGTAACTTATAATAATATTAGCATGATGAATTATTTTGCAAAGCAGTCTTTTTATTGTAAAATTTAAAAATCGCAATTTAGATTAACATAAAATTATTACGTCAACTATATTATGATTGTACATAAATACATAGTTGTACTTATAGTACTTATATATAAGAATTAAAACACACACATATACAAAAGTAATATCGGAACAAACACACATACGCGTATATAATTCTATATTCTATTGTAATTCATTCGTGTGTATGTGTATATGTATGCGTGTGTGTATATGCGTCTTTATGATTTTAAAAGAATAATTCTTTAATGTAAACTTGTAAATAAAATTACTATTTGCAGTGTACAATATTTGTCTCACAAAAATATACTCCGGATCTTGCTATCAAAGTTCTATCTTCCGCATCTTTCTTTATCGTGTTTATAGTAAAATACAACTTCTTTTATTTTAAAATTGAAATTGTAAGTTGATAGCTTATTCGTCAGATGAAATAAACACATTCTTATCAAATAAATTTTTACGCAATGTTTTCTAACATTATTATTATAGTTGCGTTCAGGGAACACGCTAAAAGCTCCGTTCTATCTTTGTTATTTATTAAAAGTTGAACAAGGACAGAACACGCTCATAAAAGCGTATTTCCCGAAAGCATCCTATTAAAAAAAAAAACAATATACAAAAGAAATATATAAACATACAAAAAAAAGATATAAAATTGCTGAAACAGATGAAGGATATATTGGGACAACTATTTCATGTATGCAATAAGTTAAAAGACGCAAATGAAATTGCTATTATAAATAAATATGGATGTAAAGCCAAACGTTATACCGTTGCACTTACAAGTAAGATAATCTTTTTCACAGTTTCTTCTTAACAGGTATGAGCTGTTAATATTTTACTTTGGAAAATTGATTTTAACAAATTACAACAGTTTTTCTGTATGCAATACATAATAATTAAATAGTGGAAAAGGCAAAGTAGCAATTAATTGCACAATAAAATCAATCACGGATGTGAAAGAATATTAAAGTTTAGATTGTAACGCATGCACATGAAAGAGAGTATCAGATAACATGTAAATAAACTTAAAAAATTTATATAGGGAAAAATGTACATACCAATTATGTTTTCAACTTTTTTTCAGTACTTGGCGTTTATAGCCTATCGACTTTTATCGTTGCGTCATTTTGGTCGGATATTATCAACATAATTTTATCGTCAAATACGTCTCAACCACATCATCTACTGATCGTAACAGAACATTTTATTAATCAAGAAAAATATTTTTATTTGATACTACTGCACGATATTGCATCACTATGCATCGGAATAACTGCAATGTTAGCGATAGGAACAATGTTCATCGCGTATCTTCAACATACTTGTGGAATGTTTAAAATTGCCAGGTATAAATACAAAAATGGCGCTGTAAAGATTCGAATAATTTATCATTTTCAAACAAATACTTAAACAAAATCGTTTAAATTTAATCGAAAAAATACGCTATATGATAATTTTTTTTTTTGTTAATCATTACAACACCAATTATTATTAAGTGGCAAAATCGGCAAATAAGAACCAAGGCGAGGATATTGGTGCGTGGACTTATTATTGTTAAATTTACGATGTCTAAACGTTATCGCCACCCGTATATCCGTTAGTGGTTTACAATATAATAATCCGGACAAATTATTATTTATAGCTATCGTATCGAATATGCAATGAACGTCAATATGCTACGAAATATTAATCATAAAAAAAAAAAATTGATATTGAAGAGTTTAATTTTCGCTGTGGACATTCATCGAGAAGCTATGAAGTTTGTTTACATTCGATAATGTGCGTGCGCTATATATGGATAGTAATAGATTTTTATTTGTTAAAGATTGTCCACTCTCTTGCTATCCAATTGTCAGGCAATGATGTTCTGTTTAATAATATTTGGAGTAGGCGCTGTGAGTCTTAATCTATTTCGAGTAAGTTTCCTATTTACATTAAATCTACTTTTATGTGTGGAACAAGCACTCGATGGCTTCCATAAGGTTAAAAATATATTAAAAATATCTTAAGATAACTTTCGTTGCAATTTTAACTATGGAAATCTTCAAATTATAACGTGATATAATTTGAGAGCTGGAATCATAGTCAGCGTTTAAAAAACTATGGAAATTGATCATCTTTCTCCTCGTGTACAAAAAATGTTATTTTCTTATTGAACTGTCTTATTGCCGCGAAAGATTTTAGATTTGTCTCAGATTTTTCAGATTTTTTCATCATCCGGAATAAATGTCAAGGAATTGATATTTCCCTTTATATATGCAAGTATCAGTCTCTTGTATATGTTCCTATCCAACTATATCGGTCAGAATATAACAAATGACAATCACCATGTATTTGTTACCGTGTAAGAAAAAAATCTGCAAAACAGCACGTATGGAGACTCATATTGTTACATTAAAAAATGTTGAGGTATCTCTGCACAACAAGCATATATGAAATTTACTGAATAAAAAAACCGATTTTGCGATGCATCTCGAAGATCTTATCGAGAGATTCATCGTTTATAATTCATTTTCTAGGTATAACGTTCGGTGGTATATAGCTCCATTACATCTACAGAAAATAGTACTGTTTTTGTTACAAAGAAATTCGAGAAATTTTACTTTGAACGTCGGTGGACTGTTTGTCGC
The DNA here is from genome assembly GCF_030449975.1 of Polyergus mexicanus. NCBI lineage: Eukaryota > Metazoa > Arthropoda > Insecta > Hymenoptera > Formicidae > Polyergus > Polyergus mexicanus. The sequence goes on from NW_027223331.1 coordinate 6,176,627, forward strand.
ATCTATAGAATGTTTTGCTACGGTATAAGAATATAGTAGAATATATATCTAAAGTAGCATATCTATTATAAGCATATAAATGAGATATCTTTTATTACAGCTCGTGAAGACCTCAGTATCTTATTTTACAGTTATATATTCTACGCGATAACGAGATCATAACAATAATAGTTGAAATTAAAATAAAAGCACAGTAAGAGTATAGTCATTACATATATAAAAAAACAATATTGTTCATATATTTTTTATATATTAGAAAAATAAGAATTTCTATTTTTAGAGCTAGAGATTTTTCCATGCAAAAAAAAAAAAAAAAATTATCGAGGAACAAAATAATTCAGTTCAAGATATTATTACGTGTATTATACTTTTACAACGCATCGAAATTGATATTGTGCATATAACGTGTATTTCAATATAACAAAGTATAATATTTAAAAATATAATTATTTTATTTATTGGCTTCAATTTCTGTATCTCCTAGATTTCTATAACTTCTATTTTTATATCATCTTTGAACATTATCGAATAGATCCAACATCAAAATATTCAAAGCTGAGAGGAAAATGTTTTTCTCGAAGACTTAACTTATGTATCTTACAAGTGCGTGTATGCATCGGAATAAAGTGTCGGGTTCGAAAAGAGGAAAAATTACTTGCATGGGGTTGTAGTGCAAAGAATTATCCACTTATAGAAAAAGGACGAAGTACTTTCAGCGCCATATCGATCGTGTAATTGTACACACATCGGAGACATTTATTAAATTACACGTGTTCCGATCTCACGGTTGTGCTTTCCCTACAATTTTTTTGCGCTATTAAAGTAATTCGCGCTAAAATTTATGCTAGAAGACAGAAATTGTGAAATATCTAATCGATCGATGCAAAAAAAGAAGGGGAGGAGTACAATATGTCGTCGACAAACACGTCGGCATTAAAACATAATTCCTTATGATGATTATAATTAACGATTAATGTTTGAAAATAAGATAATTATTTTAACTTTTAAAAATAAGTTAAAACCATATTACGATGATAATCATACTATATTATGATGATAACCATACTATATTATGATGATAAATTTTCATCGAAGTACGTGTATTCCGTGTTGCTCTTTTATGATATAATAAAGTATTATATATCTTGTGTGATTACAATCCGCAATCGGGAGTGCCGTGCAAAGTATTTCGTAATCGTATATAGGACTACCATTATTAATCGTGTTTTCGCGAATAAGTGCGAACATTATGATTAAACAGCAAAGGATGAACAAAAAAGGGAGAAAAGTCTGGAGAAGCATCGGGCGATGTATAAAGCAACCGTATACAATGAGTAATTTATTGTATATTCTTATTTATCCCATTTATATTATTTTTAAAATATACACATTGCTCGTTCTTTTCTCATTTCTTCGATAGTGTATGTATAATATATGTGTTCCAATCTAAATTATCATATGATATGACTCATTATAAAATATTTCAAATTTTATTTTAAAATACTTAAAATAATTATAATAAAATATTTTTGTATTAATTAATAATATAAATATTAAACTAATGATTACTGCTACGACGATTATATCAAAATACAACTTTTGTTTCGGTACTTTTTGTTAAAATACTTTCCCTGATATTCGTAAAAATGTAAAAAATAACCGTGATTTCAGAGGGTTTTGAGCGCTAACTTTTTAAGGAAGCATTTTTCGACCCATGTTTATAGGAAACTATATTTGTTCGGTATTAAGTTATCTTTCAAACGAGATCAAAATGATTGTAGTTCGCTGCATAGGTTTTGGAATAAACCAATTAATAATCATTTTCAAATGTACCAAAGAATGTTTTTTCGGCTATGGACGGTTATTTCAAAACCTTTGAAAGTAAACTACAATCATTTTGATTAATTGACTGATTTAATGATTGCAAATAAATTTATCTAAGAGAATTTACTGCAAACCAACCATTATTTACTTGGCTCGGTGGACCGATCACAAAGTACCCAGCATCCGGTTAAAGACTAACGGCAAAATCTTTTTTACTCTGATTTTTTCGTAGGAAGATAAATCCAAAAAAGTATTCGGTTTTACCTTATTTTTCCATATATTTTTATATAATAATTATGGTATCTCTCTTAGTCTGACTCTTCCCCTTCGATCTGTCAGGCATGGGTGACCCTACCGGTAACTATTAGCGTTTTGGAATGGAGCATGTTCAACTAAAAATAGATTCAAGAGGATGTGATTAATATAAATATATAATATATTAATAATATAATATAAGGTTTATTCCCCATTTTTGACGCTGTTTTGGCTTCAAAGTACAAGATATTTTGCCTTGATTAATCTTCAAATACTTATTCTCGAAATATTTCATTGATTAATCTAATAATTCAAACATTCCTAATAATCCAAGACGGAGTATATGACGTCATTAATCGATCTCGGAACGATAAAACCTATTTCATTCGAAAATGCTGTACGTTACCGTCGCGAAAATACGCTGCAAGAACGAGGTAAGAGAATAAAGGAACATGTAGATGAGAGAGGAAGCAGGACAGAATAAGTTTACATCATCGTCTGAATTAGTATCATACGAGCGCGATTTCTTTCGATGTATTTTATCTTTTTGTACTAAAAGATATTACTACAATAGCGCTTTTTTTACAATCCCACGATAGAGAAAAAAAATATAATTAGGCAATAATTAAAGTGAGGAAAAGTTCAGCCAATTTTGCAGGCCTTTTCAGAATTATTAAATTTTAAATCTTTGTTTCAAACACTCTTCGAAATTTTGATAAAATATAGAATATAGATTATTGATTCTGAATGTGCACTTTTTTTGAGAAATATTATTTTAAACGTTTTAATTGAATTACATTTTCAATAAAAAAAGATGATTAAAGAAAAGTAATTAAAAATACTTAAATTATTATCTAATTTTACTTTTTCTCTATCGTGAAATTTAAAAAAAATCACTATTGTAGTAATATCTTTTGGCATAAAGATAAGATACATCGAAAGAAATCGCGTCCATGTGATACCCAATTCAGACGATGATGTAAACTCGTTCTGTCTCGCTTCTTCTCCCGCCTACATCGCTTTCGCGTATGTTCCTTTATTCTCTTAACTCGTTCTTGCAGCGTCTTTTCGCGACCGTAGCTGCGTGACGTCCGTTAATCGAACGAGAAGGATAGGAATGCAATGTTTTCTTTTTCTTTTTTTTTTTTTTTATTAAAAACCTATCATGCTCTATCTTTAACTTATCACGAGATCTATCTCTATCTTTTACAAATCAACAATGAATGCAGCTCTCTCTCTCTCTCTCTCTTTCTCTTTTCCTGCGTTTTTTTTCTCTTTCAATCTTTTACTATCTTTATCTCTATTCCACATTCATACAATACATCTTTCTTTCTTTCTTCATTTTTTCCCGTTTCCCTCTTATAAAAGCGGCTCTAATACAAAATTTCTCCTCGTTTAATTGTCTTCTTTTTCAATCGTGCTATCTCTTTTCTTTTCGAAGCATCAAAATCATAATTATCGTCATTTCTCATCATTTTATATGTATACTCTCTCTCTTTTGGCAAATATATCTCTCTCGCGCGGTTAGATCATTCCTCTCCGTTCAACTTGGCCATTTCTCCTCTTTCTCTGTCTTTTCTTTTCTCACGTGCGCCATGGACATAGGAAATATACGCTCTAGACGGAGCGTAAGATACATTTTTGCACGCGAGGTATGAAGCTTGAGGAGTAAGAAGAAATCTCTATATTGTGAGCATCTTGGTCGTTCAATAGTAACATATATATAAACTAGACCATAGACATAGGCTGCGGTCGAGAAGGCGCTAGAGATGTTTCGAAGTATTGCATTAACCAATCAGAATAAAGAATCTTTAATCTTTTTGTCCTGATTGGTTAATCAAACGCTTCGAAGTATTTCTAGCGTCTTCCCGACCGCAGCCATAGTATTATACCCGAGCAGCCGTAACCGAGTATTAAGAAGTGAGAGTTGAGGTGCACGTAGAAAAAGACATGCTCTGTTCCGTGCTCCTTGCATCTTTCTCGCTCGCGTGTAGCGTAACGAAAGAGAACGCTATATTACGCGCGAGCGAGGGAGAACGCGGGAAGCACGGAACAGAGTATGTCCTTTTCTACGTCCACCTTTGTTCCGCGCTCCTTAAATAAAGGCAAACGCTCGATTTAAATATATACTATGTCTATGCACTAGACTTTCAATCCCCTTTCCCCTTTGATTTTTACCGCGTGGCAAAACATCCTACATCCATCATCCATGGCGTGCGCAGTTAAATCGTCCGTCTCTGTCGGATTTGATCATTTTTCTTCTCCCCTTTCCCACTCTTGCGCGGAGAGTGGCGCCACGAACGGCACGAATCGCGAACCGAACGGATGTTCAGCCAGTCGTCAGTCTCGACTCTCGCGTTGGTTGTAACGGACGTTCCTTCCGTTCTGCACTTTGCCTCCACGCTCGATCGGTCCCATGGAGGACCGTGGACCCAGTAAGTGCAGTGCGGTGTCAAAATAAAAGGACAGAGCGGAGAAACGATTCGGTGGATCAACAATGGACGAGAGACATGCGCTCGCGAACGACAACGATTCGGTGAAGATAGGTATTCCGACATCACAAGTACAAGCAATATCTAATATTCATGTTTATTCATTTATTTATTAAACGCATCATTCGATTCTTTATGATATTCGAATAAAAAAGAAAATTGTAGTAGAACTTGTAACAAATCTTTGCGCGATCGACTTCGAGATCGAAACGATTCTAAAATTTCGAACGAATTCGAGAGATATCTATGCGCGTGAAAAAGGCGCTATTTGAAAAAAAAAAAAAAAAAAGTCGCTGTGTTAAGACGTGCTCCAATGTAGACTGCTAATATTATATTGGCAGTACTGAAAAATCATACGCGTATATATTCATTCATATATGACGTATGCCAGTTCAAAGGGAGCATAGTTTTTAGAAAGGACGCGACCAGCGTCGTTCGTTTGATCAACACAGCTGATCGAGAGGAATGATTTAAATATCGGTTCATCGGCATCGAATCTTACGCGAAAAGTGATGGTCGAAAGTTGCGTGAAGTTGCATTAAGTGTACACGTGAGGATCGCGCTGAAGAAAGCTATTCGATCGGCCTTGCAAGTTTACGAAAGGTTAGGCGAGGAAGATTGCAAAATTGCCAAGAGAAAGGAGAGAGGAAGAAAGTGAGATAGAGAGAAAGGGATAGGAGCAGGAGCAAGGTTAGGAATTCTTTTGGGATGTCGACGTACAGGAGGTGGATCTTGTGGCCGGCGAGGACGCGTTTTCGACACTTGACGAAACCACCGATGATCCATTGCAGCTGAGATTATTGATGATCGATCGGGCCGATTGATCACTATCGCGGGACTTTCTTCCGCTGATTTACGCCTCGACGCTTTTGTATCTTGAGTTGACGGACGCGCGAGAGAAAGAGAAGAATTTCGCTGTCGCTCGGTGTCGTAACGCGGCGCGACGTAATCTGGAATTATCCTCGGGAGATTCGGAAAAGGAGCAGCAGGTGAGAGGCTGTTTTATCGTTATTGCTTTTGTGTAGCTTCCGAAAATTTAGAATTATATTTTCTTAAAATACGGCTATATCGTCTCTAATTCCAGAATATCTCTTTAATATCTTTTTAATGAAATTTCTTTCTATTATAAGTTGCAAAAGATCATTTTTCTTCTGGCATATATCGGCAAATTACGATATATACTCTGTGATACAAATATTCATACAAATATTATATACTTGCACGCTTGTCCGATTCACGCTATAAGAAACATTTTATGATTGTAAAAATTCATAATTAAAAAAAAAGAGGAAAACGCGATAAAACATTTTAATTCACCAATTAATGGATATCAAATATTTCTGCAAATTATTATTATTGCGTTATATCAATTATAGATTTTAGGCGCTATATATTCTCGATTTTATTAAATGTTTTTTTCGCGTCAAAAAATAATTACATTAGCGGACACTCAAGAATACTGTTTTAATTAACACTTTGAAAAAAATAAATAAATAAATGTACACATTCACTATTAAATAAATTAGAAAACAAGATTAATTTTATGCTACCGTCAATTTATCGATATTTAAATTTATCGGTAAAAATTTCGACGGTTTGATTTAAAAATTACATTTTCACCGACACATGTCTCAAGATAATTTTGCGAATGCGATAGTATGTATTTCTGAATAAATGATAAACGCGTGACGATAACTGTCAGATGGACAGCATCAATTTAATAGTCATTTTAATAACGATTGTTATGGAACAGAAATCAAGCCCAAGGCTTCGGCCGTTCGTTGGATTCGTCGGCGCCTCGTGTTGTGGGCGAGCTTTAACCAAATATGCATTTATCAAGGTTCGAATCGCCCGTACTGCGAAGTCGTGTGGGTTAGATAAGTATTTCGAAGTCGTTATTATGGAAATGGAAAGAGCAATTTCAAAGTAGATTTACGTATTATGTAACGAAGTTTCGCAAAAATAACAGATTTATCTTTAGAATTGATCTGTACAGTTTATATGATGTGGGATTTTTAAAATTAATAGTAATTATCACGGATCTCTATTAAGCGCATACGCATAAAATACGGCGTTAAGGTCACCGGAAATTTTTTCCCTCTACACGTTTCTTATACAGGGTGAGTTTTTTAACCTGAAACTTTGAAATATCTCGAAAAATAAGCACTGAACGAAAAAAATGTTGATAATCAAAATTTAATCCTTCCGCGGGGGAAATACATTAAGAAAATTATTTACAATGTATTTTTTTAAACAATTATTTGTTTTTTTTTGCACTAATTAATTTGTCTTATTATTCTGTACATAGAAGTATTACGGTAAAATTATCGAAAACTGAATATTTTACGAAATATTTAATTTTTTATATCAAAATTTTATGTCAGATTAAAATATAAAATAACTCAAAAAGTACTTAATAAAAAAATACTTTATTATAGTGTTTTGGAAAGCTCTCGATGTCAGCTACAAGAATACTAAATAAAAAATGGGGGTTTCCATTTAAGATTTTAAAGTTGCCCCCCCCCCCTCAGGAAGTGGGGGGTGGGGGACGAATTTTAACACTAATATATTTCCCCCGCGGAAGGATTAAATTTTGATTATCAACATTTTTTTTGTTCAGTGCTTATTTTTCGAGATATTTCAAAGTTTCAGGTTAAAAAACTCACCCTGTATATAGGCATTGAATTTTCCAGTGATTTTAACGCTTGCGCGGCATAAGTATTATATTAATATTCGGACATTATTTGCATATTACACGATTCAATTACTTAATTCATCATGATTTTGAATTGCGTTAACATACATAAAATACATAAATTTCTAAATTATATTAATATTAATTATTTTCTGCTCATATAATTCTTATTACTTAGTTAATATTTTTTTAGTCTATTATCTTAAATTATAAAGAATATGAATATTGGATGAGAAGACGCATACGTTGAATTTATAAGGATAACTCATGTCCTCTATAATGAAGAACATGTATAGAGATTACCGCATTATTTTCTCCAATTTTCTAACAGAAAGAGAGAGAGAGAGAGAGAGAGAGAGAGAGGATTTTCCGGCTCGTTACGTGGGACTCTTCTCACGTAAATACTGCTCGTTATATTGTCCTTGAATTTTTCGATTATCCATCGTGGCTCCCCCGCACACTCGAACCGAAACCTTAAATCACCTGCGCGACAGCTGTTTCCGCCGTCGAAATGTCAACCTCGGTGCTCAAATCATTCGACCTTGCTAACCAGCATCGATATAAATGTGTATTAAAAATTGCGTAAAGTATTTTATGCTAATCTTATGCTAATAAAAGAGATATGAATTAATTAATTTTTTAAATATTATAAATAGATAATTAATTAAATAATATATTCTTTTATTTATAATAATCCTTTTCTCTATCTTTTTTTTTTTTTACTATTAATAATTCATTATCGATATATATTATTATTCGATATCTTTTTACTTCTTTCGGAAGATACTTTGTGTCTTTCGAAGGAAAGATTCTTCTCACCCCCGACTAGGGTTGCACGAGATACCAAGACAAGATTTTAAATTAATTAAATCAAGAAGTCTTGGTTTTAAAAAAAAGTTATCTAATTGTTCCCGATCTCTGAACGGAGATTTTAATTAATATGGAAATAGGCGAGAAAGAGAAAAAATTTTGTTTATTCTTAGTAAATAAAAACATTTATAAATTTAAAAACTTTAAAAAATTTAAATTTAAAGAGTCTGCGCATCATTATCGTTACACACTTTAATGTGACATAAAAATAGCGCAAATTAATTACATTATATTACTTAATTTATAAAGTTTAATTTCAATACTTACGTTTAAAAATAATATATCTATCGCTTTTTGTTTTTCTGACAATATTTTATTTTTCATTGCTTTTAATCCAAATAAATCTTCATATGCTTTTTTATGATCTTTCTCCAAATGGTTTTTTAATCCAGTAGCGTTACTATTTTTCATTTTTATTTCTTTAATCACATTTTCTTTTTGACATAATAAACATACGTCGATTTTTTCATTGTTTCTTGTTTCATACTTAAAATAAGTTTTCTATGTGCATTGTTTAACTGCACTTACTTCCGAACTTTCATTATCACTTTCGGAAATGTTTGCATGTTCAGCAGAAGAACTTGGTTTAGTTTTTAGACTGCGTCTGCACAATCGAGACGTGAGCATACGCAGTAAAGGACAAACGAAAATCGTGCTCGGCGCTTCGGATAATGGAAGACACATCAGATGTACTTACTATTTTCTATTTTTTTATCAAGCTGACAAATAATTTAGTGTTAAATAAAAACTGTTAATAAAAATCAAGGCAAGACAAGACAAGACAAGATCTTTGATACAAAAATCCTCTCAAGACCAAGACAAGATTAAAATTTTCAAGACCAATACAATATTTTTGCGAAAAATTGTCTTGTCTTGGGTCTCGTGCAACCCTATCCCCGACTGCGACGAGCATCACCAAGGACATGTCCCTGGCCGTGAATTTGATCACGATAACCCCCGTATCTATAAGAAAGAAAGCCACAGGATGTCGTCGCGCGGGGATGTCGATCTCAGTAGTCTCATAAATCATAAGTCGAAAAGGATTCGCGATAAGCGGCCATAGCCGACTATGGTCCGGTGGTGGTCGAGGTCGATCATATTTTTCTTCGTCGCCTTCTATCGTGGTGTTCTAAAAAGTGAACGTTTTGCATCGTGCACATCGCCGCCACCGCCTTCGCGAACAAACGTGTCGCGCTTTCTCGGCAGGCGAACGCCTGTATCCAAACGCGCCAAACGGGCCCCCGTTATATACTAACCCGCCTGAAAACGTTTACCGTCTGTCTCGCTATTGAGAGAGAGAAAGAGAGATAGGTCTTAACCCTCGTTCGGGGTGACATCACGAGGCATCGCGCGATTTTTTTTTTTTGGGGGGGGGAGGCATTTATAGGATAGAGGATATTAGGTTCTCTTCACGGGTCTCTTCTATATATTAGATGGAATTAACATAAAGGATGTGCGAGATACAAGTCTCTAAAAGCGAGCTCAAGATCGATAACGGGAGTAAGATAGTGATAGGAAACGAATAAACGGGTTGTGTGGAGCGAAAGTGATTCAATCATCATATCTTAAAACGCGTTAGGCAAATTTACTTATTATTTCGTTTTAAAATAACATACACATAATATAATATTGAAAAAGTTCAATAATCGAAAAACAATTTTCTTTTATAAAACCGTTATACTTTTCTATAATTATACAAGGTGAGCTAAAATTTATGGTACAATCGGCAAGAAACTAAAAGTCAAGAAAGAAGAAAAAAAAAAAATTTCTTTGTACGAAGTTTTATTGTTGTGAAAAATAATTTTAAAAATTGGAAGATTAAAATTTATTTATTTATCCTTTTTTATTTTCTTTATGAAGTAAATAGTAATATATAATAGTTTTAATTTTTTAATTTAATATTTTTAAAATATATATATATTTTTTTTAAAAAGGTATATTATCGAATAATATTCGATAAATTTATTGATTAAAAGTTACCGTGCCGCTGAGGATAAAAAAATATATTTCGAATAAGCGTGTAAGTGCAATAATAAATAGCCAATTCTCGATAATTTTTTACCATCTATATTTCATGGTGAAGATGATGTTTGCACAGTCGATCGTATTCTCACAGAGTTCGACCCAGTTATTAATAAGACTTTCTCTTTTATTTTAGCCATGGACTGGAGGAGGGTCGCACTGGCATTTTTAGTGGTGAGTAAATACAGAAAAAGATATTTATTTTGCTTACAAGTTAATTTTGAATATATGAGACTTAGATATAATCATAATTATTTAAATGAGTCGAGTCTTTGACTTCTTGCGAAATGCAAATTAAAATACGTTAAAATATTTAAATTGTAGAATTATTGGTATTATGGAATTTTTATAACATCGCATAGAAAACATTTGTATATTATCCTTACTTTTTCATTACATAATCCTGTTATGTAATCACAATATATATTTTCTATTTATGCTTTCTTATATATTTAATTTAATTTAAAAATATTATTAAATTTCCATCCTTTTTCTCTCTCATAGAAAATATTGCAATCTGCTTGCATAATAAATGATCCATCTTAAATTGCTTAATTTACTGTGTCTAAATTGTTCTAAATCCACTTGCATTATATGTAATTCGCACGAAAAAGAACTGGCATAATGCTTTTAATAACGGCAGCAACGCGTAAAAAGAAAGTATACGATCGAAATGTTATTTGTATCATTGTAAAATTATTCTATTATTGATAGTTTTATTTACAGAAATTGATCGATCGATTATCCTCGCATACGATTTGACATCCTAAAAAAGAAGAACAAACAAAACAGATAATATATATGTAATCGGGAATGTGTGATCTGCAAACTCGCTATCGTTTCGAATAGCATGGATTGATGATGTGTGTGTGTGTCCGCAATATATATACATATACACATACTTTCTCCCATGCGTGCTGCGTCGTACGCGTGTGTTGGATTAGGTATGTGATGCATTATGTAATCTCCTTTGTTGGCACACAACACATGCCAGAGAGGTATTTGCGAATTTGTTAATCAGCATCAAATAGAAAATGTTTAGAGAATAAAGAATGAAAATGAATTATATACATTTTTCTGGCTAATGGATATTTTACAGATTAACGCGCACGGATATAGTATAATTTATTTATTATACAATCTATCAATTTATATAATAAGCAATTAACAATATATATGCATTATTGAAATGTTTGAAAAAAATTTTAATTTTATATATAATTATATAATTAAAGTCAATTAAAATTTGCAATGCAATGTATGTTAATTTGGAAACAAGAATTATATATACATGGCATTGAAATACGATGTAAACAAAAAGTGTGGTAATGCAGGTATTTAAGTATGACGGTATTTCGCGGTGGTTTCGGAGAATGTTACGTCACTATTCCGACAATAGTCGTGGGATCGTTCTCTTGATAGAGGTTGACGGATTTAAAATCGTTAACGCATTCAAGAGGCGGCAATCCCGGCGTTACGTAACACATAATAATTGACAATTACGCTAAACTTGGCGTTTACGCGGCTTAGAAGGTCTTTACGACAGGATCTTTAAAACATGCTAATGGGTGGAATAGAACATAAATAAGTGCTTCCGTTCATTGTTTTCAAATTTTTCATTGTTAATATGGATTATTTTGCACGAAATACGAAATAAAATTTCAAGATTCAAGCCGTTACAGTTAAATTATCATGAAAACCTATATTCAATGCAATATAAATAACTTTAGTATGTAAATGCCTCTTATGAGAAAGTATTTCGTGAAATAGAATTCAAGCTTCTTCTTCTTCTTCTTCTCTCTCTTTTTTTTTTTTTTTTTTTTTTTTTGCTTTGGCGAAGCGTGAACGAGAAAGATATCGATGGGTTCGCGTGTCAAGTTTTATCGAAATACCCCATGCATATAAGAAGGAAAGACAATCCGTTCAGAATCACCACGCCCACTTTTACTTCGTGTTCTTTAAAATATCGGCTCGAGATCTTAGAGAGCCTGGAGCTTGCTGGTACGTTTCCATAAACGTTTCACTTTACCAGAGTCGATAGAAGGCTTTCGATAACCGAAAGAAAATATGACGTTAAATCTGTCTTTTTCATAATGTTATTTATTCTTTTATTACAACATGGAAAATCGATTTAAATCCTGCAAATAACGTATTGCGATTTTCATATATTACATCATGTTATATGTTACATATTTTTGAAACAGATTCTCCGAAGGAGAAAAGTTACAAACATTTCTAAATATTTTCTTTAAAAAAATCAAAGACTTTATCTTCTTCGCATCAGCTCTTTGTATGGAAGAAAATATTCTTCAAACGATTTATGGACCAGGAATATAGTAGGTACGCGAAGAGAGAAGCACACATTCTATTCTAGGTGATGAGTCGGTTGAAAAAATCAATAGAAACTTACATGCTGACAAAAAGAAAAGAAAAAGTAAAAAAAATCTCGTCTGTCAAATATATTCTCTTTCTCTGTTATACAGGGTGACCCCGAACGTTTCAGCCAAACTTTGAGATCTTATAGGAAATTTAATTCCGAACAAAAAGTTTCCTATATAAACATGGGTCGAAAAATGCTTTCTCAAGAAGTTATCGCTCAAAAATCTCTGATGCAAAGGAAGAGCAAAAGGTGAAAAGAAAATGAAATAAAAAGAAAATGAAACTTAATAAATTTCTTGAAAAAAAAAAAAAAAAAAAACGATAAAAATAAAAAATAAAAATCTTTTTCTTTTATGAAAATAAAATAATTTTTTTTAAACTAAAATAGTACGTAATAATAGAAAATGAATAAAGACGTGAAAAAATTAACCCAAATGTCTCCCCCTAGCTCCAATACATTTTCAGCATCGAGTAATGATCTAATCGCTTTACGGATTTCCTCCTGATTCAACTTTAATCGATCTAACAATAAGTAACAAAAGCACTTTTTGCACGTTTGAAACTGGTTATATCAAAATCTATGGAACGTACAACAATCATTTTGATCTCATTTGAAAGATAATTTAATTTTTTACAACTTTTGTTTCGGTACTTTTTGTTAAAAAACGCACATTTTTCATGATATTTGAAAAAATGTGTAAAATAATCACGATGTCAGAAGTTTGTGCGATAACTTCTTAAGAAAATATTTTTCGACCCATGTTTATAGGAAATTTTTTTGTTCAGAATTAAATTTCCTATAAGATCTCAAAGTCTGGTTGGAACGTTCGGGTCCACCCTGTATATAAAACATTCATACTGACAATTCATATGTCGAGATTCATACAAATTTATTCCATTTAGGAGAACAGATTAAGATTCGCGAATCGAGTCATTCGTTTAATTAGAAATTGATAGAATCGCGTGGCACATTTGATCGACCGATGTAGGTTTCGCGTGGGTGCGCGTTTAAAGTTCGGAAGTCGTCGCGATTGAACTGGGCGCGATCTTCTCGCCCATGCGAGATGACAAGCTCCTGGAAGGTCTTTCTCCATGGAAGGAGCTTCGTGTCGGCGTAACGCTTGTCCCGCGTTAAACACTTAAACGCTCTGCTATGACATAATCGCGACTTCGCTCGCGGCGTCAAATCGCGGCGTCACGTGAGCACGCGCCGCGCGACACGAGAAATTGCGTATACAAGGGTGACTAAGTGGTAAGAGCTGCAGATTGTGTCTGCAATAGCGAAGGAGCGAGTGTAATGGGCGGTGATCTCAAGGAGATCCCCTGCCCACGTTAAATCCGTGATCGCGGTTGTCGATCGATCGTCGCTCCAATTACCTATTGAACTACTTGATTTCAAAGAGTCTCGCGTCACACGATGACGTTAATATGGAAATTGGGGATCATTCTTTTAATACATATATTGTATTATTATGAAAATATGAAAATTTCCATGCTAATTGAACGATTAGTCGATTATTTTCGACAATATCGCGAGTAATAAAAAAATATTGATGATTAATTTTACATCGCCATATCTCACGATGATGTTAATAGGGAAATCGGAAGCCATAATTTTAATTCATACATTGTATTATTATGAAAATATGAAAATTTTTATGCTAATTGAACGATTAGTCGACTATTTTCAATATAATCGCGAGTAATAAAAGAAAATTGATGTGATTAATTTTATATCGCCGTATCCGCGTTAAAAATCGCGAACAAGTTTCTCAGTTTTTTATTTTTCTGTCGTGCTATAAAAAACACAAAGGCACATTCTGCGTTGTGGAAGATCAGTTCTCGATAGATTCCATCGGATGGAACGTCACGAACCTTACATGGTACGGTTTGACTTGATAGGTAACTGTGCGCTGCTGCGCTTTATATCAAGGTATGTCCGTCACTGTGTTTTTCACGTTTGCCTCATGTCCACGTTTTTCGATCCAATTATCACGGAGATCATCTTGGGGCGACACCGATCTCGCGATAATCTGCCTTGCCACGGGCGTTTGTCAAATTAATGGGACAGTATTTCCGCGATGAAAATCGCCCAGTTGTTAAGCACAGTTCCCTCACTGTCACCTTCACTTTGGCGCGTTATTATTAAAGAGAGAGAGAGAGAGAGAGAGAGTCGCAAATACAGTCCACGTGAGACAGAGGAGGAGAGAAAGAGAAGTGCAGCGACCACGTCACGTATATACACTTGAATGACCAGTGACTCGTTAGACCACTTTCATTGCACGGACGAACACGCGTCGACCATGCTGACGTCAGTGTTTGTCACGGAGACTCGTGTCGTGAAAGTTTCCGTCGCGTAAGCAAACGCAGAAGCGATCATTTAGCACTTCTGCACGCATACGCATACGCAGAATAATTTTTATATATTCCGATATATATATATATAGTTATGCCCGAGAACATTCTCTGCGTGGGGAGAAAAGAAAGGCGTGAATTTAACAGCGACGCGAGGAGGGAAGTTTCTACAATCATTTACGTTTAGCAAAAATTCGGCTATCGTTTTATAAAACGGCGAAATATTTAATTCTGGCTACGACATATACATCCGACATATTCCGCTCGTTCGGCTATCGATACCTAAATTGGAAGTGACAGGGAAATAAAAGTGTGTCGCGAGGGGAAATTATATATCGTGGTGAGTGATACACAATCGTCCTTGTATTATTTACGCTCGTTCACCGTCACTCCTCTTACCGACGTTTCTACGGATCCGCATCTATACGGATCAGTTTTCACGATACATACGATATCTAGTCAGTTATCATCGATAAAAATAATTTATTCATGCGAGCGTATAAACTGCGATTTGCGCTAATTAAATCTAGAAGTCTAGAAGCTACATCTCTCGTTTTAATAATTGCATTATGATCGTACATTGTACGTTACGCGAAATTATTAGATGCTCCAAGATGCACTACAGTAATGAGTTTTGAATTGGGATGAATGGAAGGTAATTACGGTACCTCGTGTATCGTACGCGTCGCTCGTTAATCTAAAAATAGACTTGTGTCGTTATATGTTTTTCGTCGGATAGGATAATTAGAGGCGATATTATTTGCGGATGTATTAAATGTTGCACGTCTTTTCCGTTATTGGACCCGCGCGTTTTCTCACACAGGAAGACGTATCTTTCACTCATTTACAATCTTGTAAACAGGAGCTTCCAGGTGTCATTTAAAAGAGATTAATTATTATTTTATTACTTCATTTTTATTTCCGTGTATGACGTGATTGAAAGACAACCGTTTTATTATTTTAAATGTCACATAATAATAACCTTGCAAAATAATCTTTCCTTTTTATTACGAATATTACAATAGATCAAAAAAAAATCGTGCAACCAATAATCATCAATTCTAATAGTCGGGTATTTCAAAAAGGCTTCTTCTACGCGAATTTTTATTAATGATGGCGACAATCAACCGGAAGAATTTAATATTGTGGAAATTAAAAATATATGATTCATATATCGTGAAAGGCAAAATAACGAGACAAGTTCGAGTCTAGCGGAGCTTGACATTTTCATGAGACTTTCATATCGTGCTCTTTAATCGAATGATAATCAATCATCGATTGATCGCACATCGGCGTCGGTTAAATTAATGCTTGGACGTGAAATATGTTGGAAGATCTATCACATATAACGCATTACAAAAATGTTTGAAACTACATTTGAAATTACATTGGTAATTTTATAAATTATAGGGAATCTTAGCGCCAATTTCTTCGACGTATTAAGGTACATTGTGATAAGTGAGTTTCCCATTTTTGCCACTTGTTACGACAGCATTTCTTTTTAATCAACGGTGGTTAAAGGAGATCATAACGCGCTTCAATCATTTTACAAGGACATAAAACAAAATGCGTTATGGCATTATTGTTATAATGTATAACGGTACCGCGAAATTTCTTAGAAAATTTATAGGATATGGGACTTGAATTTGATTCAAGATAAATCGTCATTCGCCATTAATGACATACCGGCTTATATCGATCGTAATTACGAGCGTTACTTTAATGTGCGACCGCGCACATTCGTCTCGAAGCGTTTTTTAAATCTCGAGAGAATCCAGACTTTTTTTTTCTCGAAACAGCATCACGCGCACCTATTTCATCATTAGGCTTTACCACAAGCGCCGATGATATGACACTGCCAATTGTGGCAACTTGCTCCATCACCGGGAATAATCCTCCGATAAATACGGATCGGATGTAAGCGGTAAAAGTGACGGAGATATTACTCTCTTTTTCCACGCGTTTCTCATGTCAGTGTTTACCTAACGTTGGTTATATATCTAGAATTTTACGTAACTTTTTCCACAATTCTTTCTTTTTTCCCGTTTATAAATTTCTTTTCCGCGTCTTTCATCCATTGTCGGCTACATCGTCACATATTTATGTCACTTAATTAAATCTCACCGATCGGGCTCTCTAAGTGCTTGAGGGAATTTTATTGAAGCTTATTAGCGTGTTCTTACTTAAGCGATAAATATTTTAAGTACTCACGCTCTTCGTATGTATAGTTCGTACAATATCGTGTATCTTGCGCTTGCATTCTAATTGTATTCGCGCGATACGTTCACTACCAACGACTAACATCGGCGATAGCGCTAACAATTGTATCTTATTATGCGAAAAGATCTAAAACACGTTGCCTTTTCTCTCTTTTCAGATCACAATAACGAGGCACAGCAGTGCAAACGCAGCCCAGATACCTCAGCTGCCGACGTGTGAGTATACAATGCGAGACTTACTTTCTAATTATTAGCGACCGGCAATAATTAATTAGAGCGAATTAGGCGTTAAAACTCGCGGCACATCTCTCGAACCTGTTCTTTTTTTTCCCTTGTTTCACCTCAAAATATAAGCCACCGTATGGTGGATTTTCTCCCGCGAAAAAATCGCGAAACCAAAGTGCCGGATAATCAGATAAAAGTGGACGCTTTCCACATGATGCGCACTTTCTAATGACGGCACAATAAACCTGATGACAATGATTCGAGAAGGGATACCCGTGGTAACGAAATATAACAATTTGGAGATAAACGTAATTACTAGAAAGGAGTAATTGATCTGCCGTTGAATTGTTCGATAGAAAGAGGCTTAATTAATCACTCGGGCTAATTGCTTACGTGCTTGAATCAATCACGTTTAAATAACATACACGCGCATACACGTGAAAATTATTTAGAAATTTTATTTGCACGTGATATATTTAATTATGTTGTTATATCAAATGAAACAAAAGCTTAAGATATGTAAATATTTAAAAATTTTTCGCGAATTTTTCTAAGAAACTTTGCTATAATTATTAAAGAAATCGTTCTGTTAAATTAATCAAATTAAATTATCGAGCTATTGCAAGCGAGCGATAATTAATAAGCGAAGAAAATTATTCGCATTTTAAAACTCGAATATATTAATAGCCGGCAAAAGAAAGGAAGGATTTATTTTTTCATTTGCGATGGACCGGAGGAATGTCCGGTCGACCATAAATTTTTTTTTCAACATCCGACCGCGAGATCGTAATTAATTGAATCGCGGATGGATAATTTAACGAAAGGGAAAAGCATGGTCGTTCGTAGGAGAGCCTTTCCAGACGAGACCGACCGACGACCTTCCTTGAAAGACATTGCTTTTGCTAGAAGGTGAACGCGGCCGTGCGACCTAGATTCTCATGTGGAAAGGAGCGAAATCGCGTTCGCAGGAGAGACGGAGAACGCGATATGAGATGTAAATGGCACAAAACGAGATGATGATTATAACCGGAGGACGGACGACGAGTGTACAAGAGCGCGATATCCACGGCGGCATCGACGCCGATCGAAAGTCCCTGTAAATGAATAGGCGGCGGACACTTTCAGCCTTTTACTGCGCGAGAGACCGCGAATTGAATTTCACTTGTCGAATCAACGGAAATACAGCGTATGCACGATATATATATATATAACTAAAAAGACTTGCCTTTATATACATATATTTATTTATCGACGAAATAATATTTTCGCAAATATTTTTTATATATCTTATCTCAATTCAGTGAATCTGAAATGAATTCAATTTCCGTCAATTCGGCAATATCACGCCGAGAAATCAAATTTGGATGTGTGACACAATTATAAATTTTTTATTTTCTGTTAATTTGTTGCTTTAGTCCCGATTTCTTCTTGTGATGAAGGTGCCAGATTAATGGAGATTTTGCATAATTATTAATATTATTTTACATGCGATTCACAGACGGTCACAACTGTCTAAACGTAGCCTATGATCGAGTGGTTTTAAATTTTCATATTTAAAAGAACTATTTTTTTAAGTAAAAAATATTTTAATACTTTTATTATTTAATTTTTCGGAATTTTCTTGCTATAATATGTTGTTCCGCAAGATTTTGGGACACTTTGTATATATTATTTTTAAGAAAATTATCAAATTTAAATTTTTACTGATATCTATGATACAATATATTACTTTAAAATTAAGATAAAAAATTTCTTAATATTTATCGATAATCAACAACTGTGGAATAGTAAAAAACACAATGCTGATCTGTCAAATACTAATAGATACAATTATATAAGCAATTATGTGCGTGTATGTGTATAATTGCTTATATAATTATTTGTATTTATTAATATTTTACAGATAGCAAATAATATAATTTAACAACTAAATTTATAATTTGTTCACCTTATAGTCGCTTATCGTCATTGATGACATCTCAGATCTTCTCTTTCTTGTTAATACTTTGCACTTTCTTCGTGGCATTCGCATGACATACTCGCGAAAATAATTTTATACAACGTGTGACGATAACGCAATAAATTAATATAACATTTTAAGTTGCAATTTGGTACAAATTAATTTTAATGTTCCAATCGAGAAAGTAGATTGTAAACTCGTAATTTCTTCAGCAACGAATGCTTAAACGTATTAAGATGACGATTAATAAGCGAGATAAGCTTTTATCATGACAATGACAAATCGAAATCCATTGTCAAAGATTCTGCGGACACTTTTAGACCTTTACTTTTTGTCGTTTGTTCCGCTGGAATTTCAACGTGAAATACAGGGAAATGAAATTGTTTCTGCCCTGATAAGGAACGCTTACCTTTTCTACGCTTTAAATTCTATATACTTTATTTTATCCGCAAGAGACGATCATTTTTTTTAGTAGTTTGTTAGAAAAATTTGTGTTTTCATTGCTACATTATAATGAACAATCATCATTGAAGTCGGAATATTGTTTGATGCCTTTCAAACTGTTATTTCTTCACTCTCGAAGAGAAACTGCGCCTTAAAAGAAAGTATTTTTTACGCCTATAACTTCGCATGTTCATTTGCGCTCGCGAGCGACAAGGCGCTATTATTTTCACATGCATTACAATAGGAGTTGCGGTTTGACTTTATCGTGCTAAATATCTAACTGGGAACATCCTGTTAAAAACTGAAAAAAAAAGGACATTAATAAAAATCTTTTATTGATATAACTTGTACAAGTTTTCATAATCGTTTACGTATAATTTTGTTAAAATATAATAACACATATAGAAGAGAGTAAAAAAGAGTTATATTATATATGCTTTGCCTTGTGTGTCACGACGTATCATCGAATTGTTCGACGGATTATTTCGATTAGGATAATCTGAAATAAAGCAGTCATATCTTTAAAAATCATACAAATGTAACTACTGTTATACGAATTTTTTTTCTTCTGAAAGTTTATGAAGAATTTTATTTTTTATATTAAAGCATATATTTTTTAAAGTATTTCTAAAACATGTACGATCAATATGCGAAAAAAAAAGTTATTAAAAATTTATTCTGTTAAAAATGATATTCAAAAAGAGCTTTTATCAGATGTTCTCCTTTAATTGTCATGCGCATTTTCTTCTTCTCATTTTATTAAACCTTG
Source organism: Polyergus mexicanus (assembly GCF_030449975.1). Classification (NCBI taxonomy): domain Eukaryota; kingdom Metazoa; phylum Arthropoda; class Insecta; order Hymenoptera; family Formicidae; genus Polyergus; species Polyergus mexicanus. The sequence goes on from NW_027223331.1 coordinate 6,197,136, forward strand.
TTGTATGTATAAAAAATATGAGCATTGAAAAATAAATTATTCTGCTTGTCGTTCATACGATCGACTGACATGCATTAAAAACGAGAAGACATCACTTTCTAATGGAAAAAATCGCAATCTTAATTGGCTATTATTTCAGAGATGTTCTAAAATCACAGACTGGAAACTATTTTGCAGAAAGAGAGCGAAAGGAATTCGTGTAAATACGGTTTCCGATATCAGAGAGATAGACAAATTTCTTTAATGAATAATTGAAAGATTCTAGCACTTGGAAAATAGTTAATTCCTGAGAAAGACCGAATTGATAGAAGATATAAAGTTGCGCGATGCGACACAAAAGAAAAATTTAGGTCGTGCGAATCAGATTGTTTAATGTTGTCGCATTTAACGAGATTTGAATACGTTTTTTTCTTATATCTTTGAAGAATTTGCACTGTCTTTATTCCAGATTACTGAATAAAGCTGTCATTACTCATTAGTGAAAGATAGTAATAATTAGATATATAGTAATAATAAGAAATTATTAATATTTGAGTATATTATTAAAGCATATGATAAAAACAGAAGATAAAAAAACCAAATAAAAATCAAAAGTAATTAAATAAAATATATAAATTATAAAATACATAAAATTTACATATTTTTTATTTAATTATTTAGATATATTTATAAAGAGCACTAAATTATTACAGATCATATGTTACAAATTAATCATAATTTTGATTGAAAAAATGCAAAGATTTTAGATAAAATAAATTTTCCCCTTAATAAATATCTTATTTTTTTCTACAAAAAAACAGCAAAAGAAAAGTCTAAATCCATTACGAGAAGTTTATTTTTTAGTCTTTTATAACACGTAAATATATCGTAATATAAAGTACTTATTGGTTCGTATTGGTCTTGACATTTAGCTTCTTATCCTTAAATAAAATATCTTTAGTTAGAGATTATTTTTATCGATTTCTAGTATTGCATTTACGGAAAATTACGATCTCGTTAGACCGTTTACGCGCCTCTTCGGGACATGTAAGAATGTACGTAGAATTGGCGCCTATGAATTCTCTCGAGAAATACAGCCAGCTGAATTGGCTACGTAAATCTGTCTACGCGAAATATTTATTCGCTGCGAGGGACGCCATTTATTCGATATCTTTCGCGATCAGTGCCACGATTTACGATAATCTGTCTTATACATGGAGGCGAAATTTATTTATGGAAACTGTGAAAAAGTATTCGATAATCGAATAATTAAAGCGTCGAGGCTATGTCGTTCATTTATCATGATTGATCTTCGTTGATCGATCTCGTGCTGTTTCACCGCATTAATTATTCTCTTCATTACGTCATTAACCCGATGTTGAGACGGCTAATATACATTATGCTTTATCGTTGATTCGACGTTATTATCGTTTAATCCGATTTCATCATTACAACGCATTTATGTCACGGTCAACGATTAATTCAACGCTTCGATAGACCAGATGTAATGACTCGGTGCTTTTTTTTTTTTTCTCAATGATATAGCCATCCGTTCGATTTTTTATAAATGTCTTGTAGGCAATATAACAAGTTGGTTATTACATTAAACAGCGGCGGTTGTCTTTCGTACTACCATATACATCTTTTTTCTCACGGCAAGCGTTATTAATGTACATTGCATTAAATTAATAATTGTGTTTTGTTCTTTTATATACTCTCAACAAATTTACTCAATTTAATCAACGAAATATGCTAATAACTATTACAATTAACAGAACTGTACAAAATTAGAACAATGCCTTTTCAGTAATTTCACAATTTTTTTAAGTAATTTGAATTAGTAAATTAAAGCTATTGTCTTGCAAATTAGGGAGATGTTTTTTGTGCAATTATGTCTGGTGGGTCGCATTCGGGATAATTTGAACACGGTCATAAGTTTAATTATGTTAACGTTAATTTTATCGACCTTGGCGATAGTTCCTCTCGTCGACCACGCGATAGAGTGACTGGCAATTGTGTTCCGATGCATTTGCATGCGTATAGCTTACGGTGCATGGCTTATGACCGTACGGTTATATAAATCTGCAATTATCGTCGATGACCCGCGCAGGACAGCATTGCGAAAGGACCGTAAATAGGATGGGAGCAGAAGATTATAAATGATCCTGCCTAATGACAACTGCAGAATCGTTAAACGGTCAACAGCGAACGCGGTCTCCCGATGTCCCGTTATCTGCGAATTTCTTCCGATCGGTTTTCACGATCCGTTTACACGCGAAAATCAACACCTGACGCATGCAATTACGATAATCCGTAGTAGTTAACGACCGCGACGAACGTTAGACGAATTAAACGCGCGAATTAGCCAAATCATCGAATATTTTTCCCGGCCGAGATAATAATCAGGATGTCTACTACTTGGAAAAATATGGTAAACCTGGAATTTTCAGAGATTTCTTTTGTATCTGGAAAAATGAGAGAATTCTCATGGAATTTTATTGGGATTCGGGAAATTTAAAAAGAAATTTTTTCTTTTCTGGTAATTTTGCTCTTATACATATGGTATAGATAATAAGCTAAATTGTAAATTATATATTTAAAATATATTATGAATATATATCTCTATCCCTGTTTACGTATTCAATGTCTTAACAAAATATTAAATATCCAATAAATATTTTTTATTGTAAGTTTCAGTGATAAAAAAATGAAAATGTTTATCTTACGAAAACTAAATCTAACATTTGAAACTTAAGTAGCTTTGTATTTTTCTTTTGTATAAGTGAAAAAACTTTAGAAAACTCATACAATAAAAAAAAAACTTATTTCAGAAAAGTGATAAAAAAGTCTCTAAAATATTCTCTTTATCTGAAATTTTGAACGAAGATACTTGGAAAATCAGGGAATTTTTTTTACAGCATTTGAGTAGACCTGATGATACAAGAAGTCTCCCTTTGATTTATGTGTCTTGAGAGAAAAATCATTTTTCGCGAAACGTGCGAATTTTTCTGGTCACCTGTCCTTTATCGTCGTACGTCTGCTCTAATCGTTGACACGACGGAAATAATATTTTCGAACATCTCCTTAATCTCCTTAATCACTGATGACGATGCAACGGTGATACTGCATTTCTACGCTGCCGTTTGCATGTCGTTTGCATACGTTATTTTGTCTTCCCCGTCACGGCTGCGCGCCAACGTTCGTCCGTGTCGAACGAAAAAATAACATGTACGTATACGATGTAAGTCACGGGTAATCCGGTGGAGGACAATGAATCGACCTGAGAAGCGATCGTTTGCGCGATTGCGTCCCCGATCGAGAGGAAGATTTGCGTTACGGTTCGCCGCGTTTCTTTCCGGAAGCTCCCAAGTGTCGATAAACGACCGTCAGAATTAGGGACGCTCTCGTGCCATTCAACGTGGATCTTCGTGGAGAAGAGGTATCGAAAGGAGACTGTTGAAGGGTTCGAACAACGCTCGGAATGAGACATGAAGAGACTCTAAGAGAAGCGAGTTCAACGCGCGTCGTTCGTTGGGCCGTGACGTTCATTTCAGAATGCCAGAATCGATAACGGTATACCTCTCGCATGTGGAATCCACGGCAATTCATCCGTGCTGTTGATTTACGTTTACAACCTTGTCCAGACGTTGTTTTGCGTAAGAATCAATTTGGTCGAGCGAAGCCGTTAGAGACCGCGCGAAAGCATAATGTCTCGAACGGCGAGTCCCAACCACGGTCGACGACTTCGTTTTCGTGTACGAATTCTTTTGATATTCCCGCTAGTTTTATACGTTACCTCGGGCGATATATATTTTCTCGTGATTCTACCTTCAAATTTATTTTTATTACGTTATTTAACGTTTTATCGAGATATCCAGTTACTCACGATATTGCTTTAAAAGTTTCACAAAAATTTTTAATAACGAGAAAGAAAGAGGGATAGAGAGAAGAGAAGATATAAAAAAGTATATAAAAAGAGAGTTATTGTAAGATACCAATAGGATATTAATTTTTATTAATATTTTTATTATTTTATTAACACTCTTTATACTTCATTTTCATTTCTCTCGTTATACATTTGGACGGATTGAATTTTGTCGAGTTAATTAATTTACCATATAAAAAGGTATTATTCCTGATGCAAAAATCCATCGATTATTTTTTCTTTTTATTCGTTAAATTGAAGTATTAAAAAAGTAACATAACAGGCCGCATAATTGAAGTGAAACGAGGGTACGATCTCATTGAAACGTCAGCAATTACGTACCGCGTAGAAGACTTAATTGACGCGTGTGCGCGAATGCATCTAACGATTAAAATTAAAGATAATTAATTTATGCTCGATGTATAAATCCTTTTTCTGAGAGATGAGCGATGTATTCTCACGAATCGCGCGGAGATACGCGACGTACCTTGAGGCCAATCCTGAAAGTCAGCGGTTGGCTTTTTTCTCGATGATTCCTCTGCGATTCGCCGCGACTACAAATAGACGAATAGACTCGAGAGATCATTAATTATGGGAACAAGCATTACGTCGGCATAGTAAATCGGCTGGTCGGATCGCAGCGAAAAGTTTAATACTCGGTAAGCGACTCGGTGACACCGGGAATGGGTATGAGAGGATTTCTCGTGACGAATAGCACGATTAGATATACCATCGCTCACAGAGATCTCCGCTGCGCGGATCGTCGACCTTGGATATTAAATCGAAGTAATTGCGCCGTACGATTCCGATGCGAAATGTGCGCACATATCGCGCGCTTAACGCACCGTGCGATTAATATCGGAATCGCGCGATGTACGTACATATTTTGCTCGTGTTTGATTGAGCTTCACACACGTCCATGGCGAATTTATCAACGGTACACGTCAGAACTTTTAAAATGATGAACCGATATAAAAGACGCTATAAAATGGAAGCTCCAAGTTGTCATATAAACTATTTTATTTATAGGATTTTAACTGATTTATCTAATAATGAATAAAATAGCCGCAACCGAAGTATAAATAACAAGATGATGGAATAAATATTTATTAAGATTTCACTGCTCATTAAATAGAGAGCCATCGTCTCTTCGGCGTATTTAGATTTATCAAAACATATATCTTAGACGCATCCGAGGGGAACGGCCTTGTGAAATAAAAAAAGCGACGTAATTCGAACAATGAATACCTACTCATCATTACGTAGCATGCCGGTGAAGGCCGGTTACATCGCACGAAGCGATGCAGTGTAAGTATTGTACAAATAACAGTAATTAAATGAACCAATTCATTGCGGTGACACGGTCTCATTCTCTCGTGTACAAAAGCAATTAAGCATCCGGACCTATCGCTTATACTTCAGTGGCCACTTTTCGCGGCTTCACCGAAGGTACATATACACGCTATTGTGAACGACAATTAGAGCAAAGATCTTCTCCCTATGTAAAGACGATCGATGATACGAGAGCGTCAAGGTTGTCAGACCGCGACAATCGAGGGAGGACCTTCGCGAAGAGATGTCGGAAACGTCATTATAAAAAGAGAGGCGTCCCCGACGTCGATTTGTTATTATTATTCAAAATAAGTGACCCGACGAGCTGGCAGCGTAACGAATGATAGACCGTGCAACGACTGTGGAATCTCCGTTGTGTAGGCGAGTATAAAAGCGTCGTTTCTTCGCAAGTATGAGGATGCACCGAAGCGCATCGAGGCTGCGAATGTTGTCCAGGCTGGCAAAGAATTTTATTTTATTTTTTTTTTTTTTTTCGAGGCTCGAAGTTTTATATCTTATCATTATTAAATAAAATGATATAAGATTAATTGCAACGCTCTATTCGAACATTTAAGATCTTAATTGCGATTAGTTATTTATACGATTACTTTTATATTAATTTATATCATTTATATAATCGAAAAAAAGCGATTAGTATCAAATAGTATTTCATTATTTTATTCATGAGAGATTCTCTCTCTATCTCTCTCTCTTTTTTTTTCTATGTAACGTAGGCTATTAACGAACGCAATATCCGTGCTTGAAGAATTAAACAGCGGATGAAAGAGATCGAGGAACGTTGGGAGATAACGAGAGAGCCGGCCAGGGCCACGTGGCGCGGTGCGTCGATTCGCGGATAAACATCGCGAGAATCAAGCTGGCAATCGGTGCCTTTGTTCACGCCGAGAAGGACAATCCCGGTTCGAAAAAGCACGAACAAGACTATTAGATTTTTTTTGTTCGCCAATTGAAGCCCGATTTTTCTAATTGAGAGCTATCGCTGGCCATCGTATCCTTTATCGCCGTGCGAACGATATAAATTCTTACGGTAATGTTCCTGTTCTGCAGCCCGAATCATCGAATTGGCGCCCATTTCTCTGGCCATTTGTATAACTGTTATCCGTTGGATTCTGTTCCAACAATAGCAAAATATGCTATGTTACAGCGTGATAATAGCGACTTTGTGGTAGATTTTTTTCGAAAACTGAATAACCTTAGGTTACCGTACCAGTTTTTTTGAATCGGAACAATCGAAGAGAATGCTTGTCATAGTATCGCACGCACAATCATGTTTATGATATGTTATTCAAATTCAAAGCGATATTTTTGCCAGGATTGGAACAATCTTCTCCTATTCAATATTAATTATTTTTATAACGTTATTTACTCATGAAAAATTATATTCTTCTCTTTGAAATCAATAAATAACATAAACATGATAGAGTAAAGCTTTGAACAGCACTAGCTTGAAAAGACGATTCGCTCGTCTTCTCAAGATGGTCGTAATTACTTAGACATCTCAGCGTGAACTGTTTTCTCGGACTGCTATTCATCTACCGGATTGCTTTTATACCGTTCCTCGGATTTACGAACCTGACGGCTAGAACGTCGGGGGTGATTGCTCGATGCGTTTTAAATTGCGAAGCTTGCGGCGGACAAGAAGCCTCCAACAATTTCATTTCCATCCCAATCCAGTTTCGTTGGAATTTCAGCGATCGTTTCCGCGTTTCTCACATTATAGAATCACTCATACATATCTCCGTCTTGCGTTTTTACATAGTTTGTTTTCCAATTTTGTACAGTTAGCGCGATGATCGTTCAATTTTGTACGATAACGCAAAAAGTGAGAGTCTTTCGGCGGATCTCGCGAGTTTCAAGGAAAAATCTAGTCCAACGGTGTAGCTCGGGTAACGGATCGCAGATTGTAAATCGCGATCGTGATTCGCCGATTGCAGCATCAAATGTAACCTTGCGCGTCTCCTTCGATGTACACGTAACTTCCTTGAATAATTTGATCCGTGCCGCGCAAATCGCTTACCGTTATTCGCGAATCTTCCTGCGATTATGCAATTAAAATTTTTTTTCTTTTTAAAACGCAACGTTTGATGATTCTTCGTTGGGACACGTGAGATGAGATTGCACGATGATGCATCCAGATCGTGCTAGGTTCTTGCAATTGTCCGCAAATATCCACGATCTCGGACGCAAAGATCTCGGTACACCGGACACGTCTGTGTTTATGCATCTGGGACTGTAATCTCGATCTTGATTCAAACGAGAGACATTAGTCTCGTCATATTCGCACAATCGCGTCTTATTTGCATCTTCAATTTCGCGTGATATAAATCGAATTACGATAAAAGTATCAAATCTAAAAATTTAGCGTGAATACCTAGCGTCTCATATTTTTTAAATATCAAATTTTAAGAATTGATTCAATTATAATATATATCGGTAATTTTAAATACATCTACATTGTTTTTAAATTTAACTCCGTTATTTATTAATATCCACAATTTTGATTACGAGTTGTAGTATTAAATAATCAATCGCGTGAAAAAAATTTAGAATCGTTTAAATTATGTCCGGAGAATATGTCGCACAATTATGCGACGAATAATTGTTGCAATTCTCACAAGAAATGGAGAAAACGGCCGAATATCGCGCTTGTATAACTTCCAACTTAACGGAAGACGGCCCTTCTTTCGACAACGGAAGAGTGCATGCTCTATCGTTCGTGGAAATTGTATTTACACATATACTAATATATACAACGCGCGCGCGCCCACACACACATGTATCTCTTCCATCGAACTTGTAACTTGTACGTTAAACGGAAATGCAGGCGCGTCTTGAATATGAATATAAATATACGCAATGCAAGCAATCGCGGTGGAAAAGATTCACAATTTTCACAAGGAGAAATATAATTGTTGTATTTATAATATATAATACCAATATATAGACGCGCGTCGTTACGTAATGTCCTGGCTAGATAAAGTTTTCTTGCGGAGGAATTTTTGCCATCACTTCCGCTGGTCGCCAGCGGGATCACGATACGGACGATGCAGATATAAAATGCGTGCAATATAACAGTTATAATGCAACAAACATCAGCAAGTTCATGGAAATACGTTTCGTAATTCTAACAGGATTTAGAACTGACCAATCATTAAAGTCATGAATTTGTATGATTTGTCTCGTTTAATTCCAAATTATCTCCGAAGGATATGGCTACCATCTATTTTCAATAAAGCGGAGTCGCTCTTTCATACAACATACACAGCCATAATTGTTTATCATGCGATTGAAACGCATATTTTTTCGCTCGTATGGAGCAGATTGTGCTAAATTTTAATAAAAAAAAAGAATTATACAGAACAACAATCAAAATTAGATAAATGTGGCAGTTTATGATTTCGACATACTTGACAGTTGAACAAAAAAGATGCAGGTATACTTTTTATAACAAAATAAAACTCCTTAGAAACTTGAACTGAATTAATCAAAGTGCGTTATAAAACTCTTCTAACACTAAGTTATAAATATCTTGAAAATCTGAGATCAGTCGGAGGAACTTAACGAAATTTCGTAAAGATACATCCGGTAATCTTCGTCGAAAATCTTAATGAATGCCTAACTGATTTTGGTGCTGTATGTAGATGCTCGCTCGCCAGGGCGTTTCTTCTTTGGATTCTTTCTTCGAGCGCTAGTTGAAATCCTCCGATTTCATCACGAGCTTCTCGCAAGAACGAGATCCGCATAAGCGAGATAATTCGACGATTATGCAAATTAATCATGCTGAATTTTTGGATCGTTAACCTCGTTCCGTTGGATGCATCCGCGATGCATTTTTCGATCAGTTGACAAACGAATGGACGAACGTGACATGATCGATGCTAATCAAAATCCGATGCAGCAATGACCGCCGATTAAGCGGTGGTGATCCCCTTTTAAAACGCCTCTCCTTTCATCTTTGCAATTTTTCCATTTTTGCATCAGCGAGATGAGCTGTAATAAAATAATAATGATTCAATATACCTGATCTGCAACAAACCATCTAGTATGATATATATAAATGATTTAAAAGAAATAAAAGATAATATTTACCATTGTTTCTTTTATTCTTTTAGTCTGATTTCTGAAGGTATGTTAACCCGATGAACGTTGATTAAATGTTTCATAAAAAATGTAAGAATTATAGTTTGTGTAAATCGTCATTGCATATCTTGCAAAATTGTTTCATATTCGTTTCCATAACAATATAATTATAATAATTCGATATCCAAGTGCGGAGTCTGAATGTTGCATCCTGATTAACTTCATGCATATTGACTAAGTGATCAATCATTTTAAAATCATCTCTTTTTCCAAAAATAATTTGGCTACAAATTTCGCATTTAAAATAATTACTTTGTGTTATCTGAAAATGCTTGGAAATGAACGTCCATTGTTCCTCTTTCGAGTGTCTTGATGAAATACAATTGAGATAAACATCATTATGTTGAGTCTTTATAATGTGTTTGTACTTGATATTTGTTTAATTTATATAAGTTGATAACTTGCGTTACAAATACTGCATATTACTATATCGTCTAGTATTGTAAAATAATCCCATTTCCAGCATGTCAATTTTATTTCCAGTGCCATGATATTAGGTATTTATCACAAATCGTGTACGACTAAATACAAAAAAAAAGAATTATTTCAAGCAAGAGTATACGAAGAATAAGAAGAAGTTGATAGAAGAAAAAGGGAAAGATCGCGGAGAGACGCGTGATTCTTTGTACGTATGTAAATATAAATATTGGTTCACAGTCTAAATTTGCCTAACGGATCGCTTTATTTCTTTTCGATAATCGCTAAAAATACGCGTAGTATCCTCAGTTAAAAAACAATTATAAGTAAATGCAAATGTTAATCGTTGATAAATCTTGATATGATGTTATCTAAATCAAGTTGGCCCGAATGTTTAATAACACTTATAAATTACAAATAATATTTATTTGATTTGAATATTTATAATACTTGTGATGAAAAAGTCTATTAAACGTAAAAACATATCAATAATTATGATTATACGAACGTGCAAAATCTTATAACAATAAATTTTAATTTTGGCCATTAGTGACTATAATTTATAATTCTGAGACTAATATAACAATATTGTTATTTTTATATAAATATATTTTTGACTTTATCATTAATTAATCAATATTAATCAAATTAATTGAAATATATACTCACATTACGATGCAAAGCTACAAAATTTTACACTTTGAAATATTGTTGAAATGATTTCTGTGCGTGTATCTTGAAAATCTAACACGTAACTCCTTCACATTTCTCATGTGCAAATATCATCAACTTCTTTAAATTGAATGTTTTGAATCGTGGCTTATTGTTTTGTTGAAACTGTCGATTATAAGAATTATTTTTGTTAGCTGTTTCGTAATTTCTTTCAGGAATAATCCACAAAGAGTGATGCGTGACTGAGCATTTGAGCATCTCTTTTTTCCGTTTTTCTTTAATAACTGAAAATATATAATTAAAAAAGAATAAATAAATTTTTTCGACTAATAAATCTGTCCGAGATTTAAAAAAAGTTGATTGAATATGCGTCTTCAACGCTCGCACATGGTTTAGGCATATCTGCTTCCTCTACGAGATATACCCCTTTTTCTAATATGGATGTATTCTTAATAGCTACGTAAATGGAATTTCAAAATTCCATTGAAAACAATTTATTGCACATTCCATCAGAATTTATGTTCCATTTTTTTGATATACGTATATTTTATTTCTTGTTACCTTAATGTATGATATAAGAATGATGTTATCATATATTGCCATTAAATTATATTTACACGAGCAGAAACGCATCTGTTCTGGCTTCCGTCTGACACTACGTCGTGCGCGAGCTTTTATTAAAGATGGCGATTTATCGCTAGTAATAACGGTGCGATCTGGTGCGAATATCTTCCGCCAAGCTTTACTCAGAGCTCGAAAAATCGTCTCGTGAAGAGGAAGAGGTCAGAAATTGGAAATTATGGGTTCATTCATAGTAATCCCATTCGAATGGGAAAAAAGACGAGGGGTAGTTGGCGCGGCAGTGTGTTATCAAGCGTGCGTTAAGCGCGCGTTTTCCGGGGTAGATAAACAATTCCTGACACTTTAGTGGCGCTCCGGATGCGTTAACGCCACTTCAAGTACCGTAATATTCGAGCTGTAACGAGCATCAGAATTGATTAACCGCGATTGTTGATTCTGTCGAGCGACTTGCAACTACCACGTGCTTCTCTAAGCAAACGAGACGATGGGCCGACGCATCAGCTGTATAATCGCGTCCGCTAATCGTCCGTCCGTAAATTTTACGTCACAAATCTTCATTCTCTTTCGCTCCAAGATCGAAAAGTAGATAAAGAATTATATTAATACACACAAAATTAAATAATATATAATTTCGACGAAAACATACGTCTGCAAATTTTACGACATTTTTCTTATGAAAGGAAATTAATATTAGCTATCGTACTTTGTTATAATAAAATTTATGAAGCGACCTGTTATCTCGTTGCGAGAAGAAATCTTTTGCGGTTTTTCCAGGGAATCGCGTGCAATATTTTTCGTGTCGTCGACGAGGCGAGTTTGACGACAGGAAGTCGAACAGTCGCTCGTCCAGTTATATTCTCGATATTTTATGCCGCTCATGTCCATCACGACGCATTAAAATCTCACGCACGCAAAACACCCGAGTTCTTGCATAACTGTGCGTGTCCGTGTCAGGCCACTCCGACAGTATTCTACTAGTCTCTTGGACTAGACTTTTCACTGTTTTTCGATTTCGTTAATATATTTATTTATGCTGCCATTTGCAATTTACATATAGGTAAAGATTATATAATGGTCGGATTCGGCGGCTAAAAATTTATACGCAAAAGACAAAAATTTAAGTTTTGTATAATTCTCATATTTTTCACTATATAACGTACTTTGCTTTCGACTTAATAATTATTATTTGTAATTAAAATTTTTTTTCTTGTAGGATATATTTTTTTTTCCTAATGATCTGCTCTCTAAAGATTCAACGATGTAGATTCGGCAGCATACAATGTAATATACAACGGGATTTATAGAAGCTGTTAATTCCCTTTACATTTTAGCATCCTGAATTACTTGCGTGTTCGCAGGGACTTAAACGAATTATACCGTAACCACGGAGGTCATTGAACCGCGGTCTGTCAGAAGAATTCAGAAAAACATCGCTTTGCCAAAGGCACGGTTAGTTAAGGCAGGTTTTACGAACCTGTATGACAGAGCACACGTAAGATTATTGAGTAACCCGTATATATGTACAACACATTCTTTATCTTATGTACTTATTCTTTATCCTGAGATCTAACAATAAGAAAGATTCGGGTAGAATGTATAAGTTATTTCGCGTCATATTACGAGAATGTTACGGAATACATAAAAAATAACCATGTATTTATTAATTCTTTTTATTTTTAAAGCTATATTTTTTATTTTTCAAATTTATTTCTGCATTTAATGTTTGAGAGAAAAATTTTACAACTCTTTATTCACAGGACTTTCAACTTACATCATCGTTGTTTCGTTAAGTATTACTTGGAAGGTAACGCAAATATACTTGTCAAGTGAAATATACAGGAGAACGTAAAAACGTCAATCGTTTCGTAATAAGAATATATCGCACACGTGCAATTTTATATTCGACTCTCATGTCAAGATATTATGCGATAATATACAAGTTGTTAAAAAAATTAGATCGACAAACTATGAAGGCAAATAGAGGGCTTCAAAATAAATATTTTTCTGTTAATACTATATCCTTCTCTCCGACGTTTTCTTTTTTTTTCTTTTTCTTTTTAGTTGTACGTTTATTACATGATATAAAATAGAAATTTTTGATTTAAACAAGAAGTAAAATGTGCATGTTAGTCAATCCTATCCATGTATATCGCTCCATTTCTACTCTATTGAGAGTTTGAATATGATACAAGACCAAAACGAAACGTCGCAGAGAGAAATATCATTAACAAAATATATTTATTTTCGAGTCCTCTATTTCCCTTCAAAGTTTGTCGGTCTAATTTTTTAACATCCTGTAGTTCTCACTCTCAGCTTGCGTATACTGCTTGCATCTCACGATCTTAAGGCAACAATCCTCGTTCGGGAGCGCTCGCGCGTAAGATGAGTTTCAACGAAAACGGTGGGCGGGGAGGGGGGAGAAAGAATAGATGAGGAACGGGAAGGGGAGATGCGAAGGCGAGTTCTCCAATGCGGCGATTTTACTACAAGCGGCGGAAGTCGCGCACAGCGTGGCTCGCGTGTCGTTTGCAAATTACACTCGCTCGGGGGAACGTCTTCTTCGACGCGCCTTTGTTTCGCCCTTCGGGAACTCGTGAGAGTCAGAGGCGGAAAAAGAAAAGAACACCGCGCCTCGATGTGCGCACGATGCGTAGACGATCGCGGCGTAGGGGAAAAGGCCGTCGCGAGAGAAAGGAAAATCGAATAAAAGCGACGCCGAGACGCCTGAGGCGTAGGCTCATTAGCATTTTTATGGACTTGCTTTGCGCCGCCGTGACAAGTGACATCAGAATTCGCCGTACGTGTCCAAGTGAATCTTATCCGAGTCCGCTCGGTACGAAGAGAGAAGCCGAAAGGGTCAAGTACCCTTGTACGACCACGTGACGCGCTGACACTTGATTTCGCTTGCGAGTAACGATATCTTGCGAGATGTCACGACGGCATCGGTTGATGGTCTTAGATATCTAAAATTGATTCTACATGATGATATCAATCTCGCAGTTTTAATGCCGTAATAATAGAACTTGCAAAGGATTCACCGCTATGACTACGCATAATTAACTTTGTTTCGAAGCTAATATATATCTTTTTGCAGGGTAACATCTTGTATTTATCATATTCAATGGAAATAAGTAAAAATGTATTTATATTATTAATACAATTAATTTTCAATTAATTTAAGAAAAATAAATTTATCTTTTTGAATGTGTTTTGAAATTTACGATGTCACAAGAAGCTTTATCCACAAAAATTGGTAGACTGTGCAGTGATGAATTTTCGGATATTGCAAGGAAAGTAAAGAATTTGTGCGGCTCTTTTTCCGATCCTTTTTCTTTTAGATATGATAAATAGAAAATATTAAAAAGACGAAATAAATCGTGAACGTGGTCGGTCGTCGATCTCGCGAATTCCGGGGAAAATACTTTCGGGGTCCCATTTCGATACTTTCGACGATGATTAAACGATTGGGGCCCGATATTGCGAGGAGCGGCGATCATTAACTTTCTGTGTGCCTTTAATTGCTTCCTACGGTGATCGAGCGTTGTTTCTCAATTTAGTAACGAGAAGGAGGACAATAGCATTGAGGAAACGCTTGTCAAACGTGACTTTTAATCGTCCGTCTGAAGATCAGACTTTTGCAATTACTCATCCTGTCCATATTGTGAAAGAGAGACGAGAGAAAGTTAAAAAACAAATAAAAATAGTACTTTTAAAAATAATTACTTTCTTATATCATGATATTTAATATTTATACTTTTGTCTGTCCCCCGCGCTTCTTCATAATTACGAAGATTTTTTTTTTTTTCAAATTAATAATGTCTTAAAAAAAGCGCGTGTTTTTCGTAGAACATTTAAATCTAAAAACGCACGTACAACGGACTTCGGACGGATGTTTCGAGATTTCAACAACGGAGAACATTTTTCATTCGCGGAAATAATCCTTGATATAATCCGTGATACTCCCTTACGGATAATAACCCAAATAACATGCGATACAACATCGAGTCTCTGGATAAGGTTCTCCGGGCAAGAGCAGGAAGAGAACATCGGAGTATGCCCGACGTGACTGCCTGAAACGAGAGTCAAGTTCACAACTCTCTCATCATTGTCTCTCCGCGGGCTGATAATGATAATCCGCCGATGATTATTGTCATTACGACTCGCTCTCGGCATGCGAGCTTCCCAATTTACTCAGGCGCCGTTCCTCTTACTCGTCGCTTCGAGCCCGGTGCTCTAATGAATTTTCTGGAGCGATAATCCGCAGCGTCATTAGATGCGATGAATGCGCACGAGTCCCGTTTTAATCGCTCACTGGCAGATTTCGTCGATTGTATCCTCCTATCTGTCGTACTAACGAGATAATATTTCCCGAGCGTAAAAAATAATATAAAGAATGAAAAAAATACGCACATATTGTACATCGTGTCGAAGCCATATGTCCGTTTTTAATGATAATCGTTCATTTTGCTCCGCGTTGAATTTTCACTACGTTAAAAAGTACGTTACTTTACTTTACTTTAGCTTGACTCTGCGATTTAGCACACTGCCATGCGTATACGATATATTTAATTCAAGTTCTCATCGTTGTAGTCCGATGCGATTGCGCAAAGTTAATGAACGAAGTTGTAATGCCAAGTGGCCAGCGCATGATTTTACGCTATGGGAGTTATGTATCGTCTCGGCATGCGAATCCATTTTTATAATTGGTCACGGGACAACGGATAGAAACGAGTTTTCATCGATATCGTGAAATTTCTGCGGCCGGCGAGTCGATCGAAAGAAGAAGGTGATTCGCTTTTTTATAAACTTTCAGTCGCGAATCGCGTAAGCTACTCGTGAATGTGAATGCTGTAACAATGAGAAGTGGATTAAATAATTTTCAGATCTCAGGTAAATGCGTGCATTGCGTGTGCGATGATGCATCATTGTAATTAAATTATAATTTCTCAAAGTACTTTATTCTGCTAGTTGCGTCGCGAGTAACGTCACCTCCAACAATCGCAAGACGACAAGATTGTTTTGCGGAATATGAGTTCTCGCAATTGTTGTCGAAATCAATGATTTGCTATATCAGAAGGAGTCGATTCGCGAAGATAATTAACGCTTCGACTGGGTCCAGTTTTTATTTGTTGCGAAAATGAAACGGTATTAAACAGAAAGCGATAGCTCATATATCGCTACGGCCTATTCGACCAACCGCGACAATCTCACAATCGACACAAATTTTCGTGCTCGTTTTCGCGTTTTACCGCTCAAGCAAAGTTACGTGGCCGCGTTCGCTTTCGTCCCAGCGTTACAAATAGTTGCTGCCCGATCGAAGGATCTCTTCGTCTTCCGACGAAGCTTCCGACCGTTTCATAATGGATTGTGAACGCTACGAAACAGCACCCATAACGAAATTCGAACGGACACGGATGTTACACCGGAAAACAATTTTGTCGGCGGAACGTTTTATAAAAAAAAATCGCAAAAAGCTTGTCGGACTCTTCTCTGTAATTAGTCCTGCTTCAGAGGATCTCACGTCCATCGACTTCGCAACCCTTGAAATCGAGAGCAGACGCGATTTGTAACAGGTGAACCCAGGTTATTAAACTCCGGGCTATTAACTTACGCGATTCGTATTCCCGACGTGTCGGGCATTAATAACGATAAATTACCGTACTACGGATACAATGGCCGCGCACGCTATATAGGAATCGTTCAATGGGTGTCGACGATGGATTCGTATCATTGAGCGTCGCTGCTCATTCAAGTATATCTTTAACGCGTATACGAGTACGACGCAGATATCGAATAAATTGATCACGTCGCTCGTAAGGTGCACCGTTACACTATTCACGCTTGAAAATCGTCTCGATATTATATTCAAAGAGGCGGGTCTCTGATTGAAAGTTGACGATCAAGATTTATTTTTTACAAATACGACGATAATTCTCGTAATTTAGAGATTCAAATTTGTAATTTAGAGAGAGAAGGGAGAGAGACACCAGATAATATAGATTATATATAATTTTACACTAAAATGTAATTTTTGCATACAATAATATTGCCTAATTTGCTAATTATAATTTATTAATTGTGTTTCAGCGACTGCAACGATAGCGAGCACCGTGCAGATCGAATGTGCGAGCGAATCGATAATCGTTCACATCTCGACGGAGGGCAACACGGATTTCCATGGTCTGGTCTACCCACGTGGTTTATCGAAGAATAGCTCTTGCCTGCAGGAGTACAGGAGTCAGCCCGCTCCTATCACGTACAATCTGCCTCTCAGATCCTGTAACACCATGCCCACTGAACTGGTAAGTTTTTCCTTCTCGAATCATTTCTTGAATCGATGTGTCAGTATAGGGAGAGAGGAGAAGAATGCGTCTTTTCACGCTTCAATTTTTTTATATTTATTTTTTATACTTATTTCTATATTTTTTTCTTTCGTTTCCTGCTTTTTATTCAACCTTCCTCCATTGATGATAATTCTCGCTTATTTGTGATGTCGGTGTGAAATTCCGCGTGTAAATCAATTAGGTTATTACCCATTATCTGAACAAGCGCCATAGAATTATCACGAGGATGTTCATTATTACGTTGCATCACTCGGCTGCACCTTCGACCGATCGTTTTAATTTGGTTTATCGCCCCTCTTGACCGTTTAGCTCCGTGCCAATTTCCCGGTATTTATCGGTAGCAGTAATTACGACTCGTGCTTTATATAGCGTGGGCATGGTTCGAAATTATTCGAAAGGCTCAATCAGAGAGGGAAGCGGTGCTGATATCTGTAATCTTCGATATGTGACGCAAGCGTCTCGTTTCTCATTTTCCTCGCTTATTCCGATACACTTGAATGCAGAATTGCGCTCATTACGCTCATTGTGATTCTAGATTACGATATTTCAGAATTAGGATCGTATTTATTACACACGTATCATATGATTAAATTATAAATTCTCGAAAGCAATCTGTTAAAACTCGTATGCGGGAGAAATAATGAAACTAAAATTATTCTATAGTGACTATTATACAGGAATATAACGATGAAAATTAACTTGTAATAATGAAATCATTACTGCTGATCTTATCGGTGTAAATTGTTGATCAAATACATAGTGATAAATATTCGTTTGAAGGAAGGAAGTTCTCTTTGTGGGCGCAGTGTAACGAGCACGATATTATCGCAATAATCACGTTAATAAGAACGCCATTAACATTCCTAATGTTATCGTAACGATTGGTATTACGTTATTATGTTATTATTATTATTATTATTATTATTATTATTATTATTATTATTAAACGTACTTATTTTGCGATCGAGTATCTCGACACGTGTCGCGGTTGCCGTAACGCTCATCCGCCATCACGTTTGTCAATAATAAAAAAAAAAATAAAAAATGATATCGAATTGTGCGCGAGCGGATACACACACGAAGATACGAGGCATATATCTATCGCGGCCGAGGCATAAACCAAGATAGTGGACGGAAATACGATGGTGGCGATAGGCGGAGGTGGTGGAGGGTGGAGTTACACGTTCGTGTAACGAGGAAATCGTGTGTCGAGGCGAGAGATGGCTTCCTCGCCGTACCATAACTGGACCGTTATGTGACCGGACCTGAGGCCTTCCACTTCTTGGCAGCGTTATAAGAGGGATATACAGGATGTTCGAGAATTAGAACGAGTATTTTTCGCATCTTAGGTTTTAATCTGTAAACAGAGCCGTTCCCTGTGAAAAATATGTTAAGACACGCTACTTATTTGAATTATTTATGAAATATTAAATAATTATTATCTATTTTCAATTTTTCATATATCGCTCTTTGTAATTAGATTTCAAGAGAAATTATATACTATTAAAGTTTAATGAAAAATTATAACTGAGAAATATATAATTTTGTTTTCTATGCTTAATTTTTTACAGAAAACTTTCTTATTTTCAACTGTTACTTTTAATTAACAAACTAAGCTTTACACGGTTACGATACGCTGTATTCGAATCAATGATCAATTCACCATAAGCTCCGATAAACGCCATATAAAAATGTATTCTCTAATATATGTATAATGTTATAGAAAAATTAGCGTATAATTCCGACGTTTATTATATTCTCTAGACTGTAATTTATATTAAATACTCTATAATAATTTGTTTGGAATTATTATAAGCTCCAGATCGCGATATAATAAGGCAACACCCACGTCACTACGGATTTTTAATTGTCGGTTTTTCCCGCGGGCCGCAAGGCATTCGCATAAATTTGTACTGTTCAACATTTCACGAACCGCCCACAAAGGTAGTAATCATCGGGTGCGCGCTCATTGTGTGAATCACATTCGGTTAATGCGATCTTGGATTCAGAGAATAAAGGAGAGACAACGTAGCTCGCAGCTGACGCCTCTTTTCTGCAATGTAGAATGCGAATATATATGTCGAGCCGCTGACTCTTTAACGAATTGCTTGCTCCTACGATCGACCGATAATAACACCCGAGAAGAAGATCCTGGATGATAACGTAGATTAGACGCAGTAAACTTAATCGACAATGGGATTCAGAGAAATAGCAGCAAAGATAAATATCCGGTTAAGAAAAAAAAAAAATCTATTCTATTCCTTTCGCACATAAGCTAAAGTAACTGCATGTTAATGAAAGCAAGCACGTATACTCTCGCGAGTCTGTATCTCAACAAACTATTCATTACGACGGATATGAGCTACTTCCATTAGCGATGTATTATATCATTAACGGCCCAATAGATTGAATGTTGCATTCATCGTTGCACTCGAACGCGAGCCGTACGACTTGGTAATTCGCTTTACGATCGCACCCGACAATTTGATTTACCAACCGCGACAGAGGTACAAAACTCTGCGTCACTTGCATGCCCTCGGAAGGATAAAGGTGCAACGACGAGGACGACGACGATGACGACGATAGGGAAGAGACTAGTTTCTCTCGGCATCTAATGGCAACAGCACGTATACCACCTGACACCGAGAGGGGCCGTATAATTTAAGGGCTGGCACGCCGAAGGGTACAATAATTCGCGCCGGGACGACGTCGCTCGGTCGTAAGACGAGGTCGGATAAGGCAAGGGGGAGTCTTTGACCTCCGCGAGCGGTTCTCGGTAATTCTCTAGTGGATCTCCGGTGTGGGCGTCGCGAGCCATCGTGGGCAGTTGTGCCCATGGAACATGCGTCGGCGGTTTTCGCATGAGCGTATATTAAATCGACATTAAACAACTTTGGCGTTCCTGCATAAATTTTCGTCCACGTTGATTCCATTCTTCCCGAATTATTTTTAGACAAAAGCGCGAGTGTACAGTATTAAAATATCAAGAAATTATATAGGTATTAGAAAAAAAAGTAGAAATATTTTTATAGGTGATAAATTATATGCTTCCGCTACGGTTTTCCCCCCCCCCCCCTCTTAGTTTTATTCACGAGTAACGATAGGATGAGCATGGATGAAATGATACGCGAGAAGCTGTATCCTAATATGGCGAAGCTGTATCTCAAGCGATTCTTACATAATCCCTTTCAAGTGCATATTCTCGTACATAGACGACTCGATGTCTTCTTACGCAATAAAAGATTCCGTCAAATAAAAGAATATACGAGCGAACTGTACGCTCTCAAATTCTTTTACATGCAAAATTCGATTATTATATCGTTGCTTGGTAAATTTATTTTTATTTCTGGAGTATTTACATCGTAAAGAATTTCTTTAAAAATGTAAATAACTATGAATAGATACTTTCTAAAAGTTTGCATTTTCGCAAATTAATATTTCATTTAACTCTCGCGATCTTTCGAAACATTCCTCATAAATAATTCTACGTTGAAAGTTGGCGAGAATTAACATGTAAAATTATCTTATGAATTTTACGATCTTGCGGCCTTTCATATTTTTTACTTGCAAATTTGCTAGCGTCGATGAAATCTTAATTTGATTTGGCAGGCGAATGACGTGAGTTTTGTTTATGTTAATATTGGAAAAGTAAAATCAGCGATCAGTTTTATTCGGTTGTATTTTTGAATAATTTATCTTACAAATTTTCACAATTTTCTCAAAGTTCTGCGGATCTCTGCGTCATTTTTTAAAATATATAATACAAGATGTAAAATATACAAGATAATATATTTTTTCTCCAATCAGTAAAATAATAGTTATTCAAAATTACTGAAAAATATAGGTTAATAAATTATTTTATAAATATGCAATACATAAAAATTTATGACAGTATGATAATTAAAAGATTTTGAATTTATTATTATATTAATTATATAATAATTGAAAACAAAAATATTAATAAAGAGCGAGTCTTATAATTTTATATGAGAAATTTAATCGAGAGGAATCGTCATCAAATTTTGCCAAGAAGACCCGAAATGGTTACATGAGATTTAAATGGCCGGTCTGTCGAAATCGATGTAGCTTTCTCTCCGTTTAACGAAAAATGGACCACCTGTAAACTCGTTATTATATAATCTGACTTTTTCTTTTCTCCATTCATCATTATTCTTTTTTTCGAGAGAAATTAAATATCCCTAATTTTTAATTGCCATTTTTATTATTATTTTTCTTAATCTAAATTCTATTTACTAATCTGATTTTTGCTTTATGATAAACAAGACTCACATCATGGTCAATGAGCTTAATACGTGTAAAAGATTAGCTTGGCAGTTTTTTTTCTGTTCGAGAGGATTACAAAATTAATTTTCGAATAATAAAATTACGAGAAAAAAATTTGCTAGAAGAAGTCAAATCATCTCGACGATGTAATGCGTTCGTCGTTTATATCCCCCCTGCCTGCCATATGCGATAGCGTTTGTTTTATTTTATACACTTTCCGTTATAAAATTCCGTTATAAAATTCATCGACGATATTAATTTAAAATGCACGGACAATTTAAATTTAAGGAATAACATTAGTTTTAGACATGTCATTGACAAATATGAAATGTCTTTACGCCGTAAGAAACTATGCGTCATGAACTCACACACAACCAGAACAAACTTAATTATTTAAAGAGACAGTAATTTATCTTGATATTGCAAAATTGTGAAATGTATGAGAAAGAAAATACTCTCGACTCTCTCACTTGTCATTTTCATTATCGTTCGCTGAATATAACGCACGTAATTACAAAGAGCGTTCAAGATGCGATACATGGTGCTGATGGGGGGCGCGATTGGTTACCTGAACGACGTCGTATAATATTGTTCATCAGCTACATTTATCGCTTATGCAAAAAAAGTTACATTCTAATAACGATGTCAATGGCGAGCGTATACGAAGTCGTCGGGGAGAAGTCAAGATTGATAGTTACGATACTTGTTAATCGGCCGTTTAATCGACACGATAAATTTACTCCCTCGACTCATGAGCTAGCTTTGACGCGGATTCAATTATTGTTCGTCTCGATCCAGCGAATGTATCGCCGGTGTCGGATTGCGCCGTAAAAATGATTAACGGAATCGTTGCGCGGTGAAATTACAAGACGATGGAGTGCGCGGGAATAGCAAAAATCGACCGAGCCGAGTATACTAAATCATGTCGCGCGGCTCGCTTGCGGCTAGCATCGGCTGGCATCCTCTTCTAACAACCTCGGACCGGGAAGACGGGTGTCCTTGGCTACGGCCTTGCAAATGCGCCGCACAATTGCATACGCGTGCAATGCGTAGACGCATCGAGTACGCATTACACGCGTGATATACTCGGCGATTAATCGGACGTGGTGAATCCTTACGAACGGCTCTTTAAACTCTGTGGAGAATGAGACCAGTTTCGTGGAAGTTTAATTATCGCGAATGTTAAGGGGGTTATACCCGATTGAACCTTCGAAAAATGAAGACATTTTCTAGATTCTTTTGCAGCGCAACGATTTAAGAAAAACTTTTTTTTACGACATTAATACAATATTATTAATACATAATACATTAATACACTATTATTATTAAGTTTTATTTATTATTTAAATATAAATTTTCAGCTTAAACAAATTTTTTTTTAAATCATGCGAATATTTGCAGAGCAATTTCAGGTGGTTGCACGGTGTGCATGAAAACGTTCGTTTATCGTATCGGAAAGAAGAAATACAAGTTTTTTTTATTAAACATATTAATAGCTATATGTTATCCAATTTTTTCAAAATTTTAAAAAATCAAAAAATGACGGCACGTTGAAAAAAGTTTTGTTTTTCTAAAAAAAGAATCCATCTTTCTTTGTTTATATAACAAAAAAAATGAGGAATCATGTACATCATGCATGATAATATAAATCTGCAAATATTCGCATTACTTTAAAAAGAAAATTTTGTTTAAGTTGAAAATTTTTATTTAGGTACTTAATAATATCGTATTTATATTGTAAAGAAATAAAAAGTTTTTATCAAGTCGTTACGCTGCGAAAAAGAAATCTAAAATACTCTAAAGTAACATACAGGATCTATTATATATTCAGCTTTCGATGAAGCTAAACCGTTTTACGAGCCCGGATGATTCGTTTTCACTTTTAAGTCTCGTTCTTGCGCATCTATGAAACATCACCGTAAAATCGCGATTCAGTTTTCGTTAGGACAGAAAGTCACTCGACAAAATTTCCCAGAGGTTTCGCAGAGCAACGCGTTACCTAGTATCAAGACGACGTTTTTCAAGTTTTCCGATTCTCCAGATTAGAAAGGATTTTCCGGCGAGCTCAAATTTCATCGATAACTCTCGATGTACAAATTAATGCGGAACTGCTAATACGATCGTTAAGATAAATAGAGGAATAAATCATCTAATTTGCATGGAAAGTAGAGATGGAAAAGTAAAAGCATAAAAAAATATTTACGCATAATAAGTTATTTATTTGATATAACAAAGTTTGCGCGCGCACATACACATACGCATTTCCTCTAAGATTAAACTCATCTCCGTGCATACATCTTTTTAAAGAAGTACGTATCTCACACATAAATTGAACGACGGGTTTATAAAAAATATTCGCGATGATCATCAATTCAGATGCGACGGAGGGAGATAATTATAAAAGACCAGTAAATCGAGATGCATCGTTATTGGATGCAAAGCAGCATCCATCTCCCTTCGATGAAATCCGCCGGTATATCTCGCGTCGAATTCGTTTAACGCAGCGGACGGCGCGTTTTCTCGCACTACCACCATTAGACGGGCAAAACGGTGATGCCCTTGCCTGCTCGTGCGCGGGGTAGACCTGGATAATATCTTCCTAGTAGTGAGGTAACCATCGGTTACGGGCGAATCGCCATTCCTCTGCTCGAGGCCCAATTAAATCGTTAAATCGTAGCCCCGAGGCTTGGAAATTACATGCTGCTTTTACCCCTCTTGGCTGCTCGCTCCCTTAGCGACAGTCCTTATCGTCCCAAAGGCTATATATCCTACCCTCGATTTTAGTTTATAGACTGGCAGGCAGTGCGAGGTCGACGATTAACTCGAAAACTCGGCGAAGGTTTAATCGCGATTCGTAATGCGAGCTCAAGCAGACTTTTATTAGCCTTATATTATCTATAAAAGGCGGCTATAGTAAATATATATACTCCTCTGTAATATAACTTTCTTATCGCTTTTATGAATCTTATATGGAGCGTGAAAAAATCTTAATTCGAAGTATATTTCAACAGGATAGTATATATATTATGTGGAAATATAAATTATAAATATGGTAACCTGCCCCTCTAATTAAATATCTCGACGAAACAACACACGCTTCGATTTTTCTTACTGAATAAAGTATAGACCGGAGATGATACGAACGTATAAAATTCTGTGATAGCTGCAAAATGTACAAATAAAATTTCTCGAGGATCCGCGTCACTTGAGGCATGGGCGGCTATAATTTTGCGCTCTTACGCGCCGTATAATTATTGGCGTAA
This sequence comes from Polyergus mexicanus, assembly GCF_030449975.1. Taxonomy (NCBI): domain Eukaryota; kingdom Metazoa; phylum Arthropoda; class Insecta; order Hymenoptera; family Formicidae; genus Polyergus; species Polyergus mexicanus. Next base: position 6,222,095 of record NW_027223331.1, read on the forward strand.
GGAAACGTCGTGAGAAAGAACTTGATGCTCAACGTGGTCATCTCGTGATTATCTTACCCACATGCCACGACCGATGTATCTTTGGAACCCGGGAATTAATGCTCGACTTTCACTTCTTTCGTTCCCTCCGAAACGAATATCGGCTTCTCGTCCCAATACCAGAATATTCGCGATGGCAACGAATTTTTTTCCTCTTTCTTTGGCTTGAAAGAACATAATTAATTACGGTAAATTTAAAGTCAAACTTGTAACGGGGTAAAAATATAATAACGCAATAATGGCCAGTGTAATAAAATTAAATTTCCTAAGTTTCGTATTCTTTGATCTTTTTATGACGATTAACGATTTTTAACGATTTTATATACTAATGTATTTCTTCAAACAGTTGGATCTTAATTTACTCTGTCAAGTACGGTAGATAGATGTGTTGTAGAGATAACGGGGACGAAAAATATTTTTCTAACATCGTCTGTACGAAGAGAAATGGCTAAATAATGATTATATCATAACGGGCATTTGTACTTCGCGCATCATGTATGCATCGGGGCGAACAGATTTAGTTAACGGACGTCTTGCATTTTATTTCACCCAAGTGTCCGATTTCTCGAGGTAAAGCTCGCCGCACTCTCGAGTGCGCTGTAATAACATCCCCCTCTTTCGTACTTTGGCAAAAAGTCACATACGACATTTTAATGCACTACGGTGCGTCTCTGTCACGGCGGATTACGCCTCTAATAGTAACACCGTTACTCCGTCCGTTACGTTTTCACGATAGCGCAAGGTCACCGTACCCACCGTACCCACCGTACCCGGTTGAAAGATTCATTCACTTTATGATGCGATAAATAAAGATGGCGAGAAGAGTGATAAACGAGATTTGTATCAATCGTTATATCATGCTCTTTCATTATCCAAGTTTGCAAACGCAACGCTCGCGTAACGTTAATTCTATATTCTATTCTGTGAATTTTTAGCTTATAAAACTTAATTTAATAATTCATTAATTTAATTTAATTTATTTAATTAATTTTTATCTTAATATGCGCGTCGCGTAAGGAAAGATTATAAAAGGATCGTTCAACGATCACAACATATAAGATAATAATTGATGCTTTTCGTGGGCGATATCGGTTGAATTGAGCATCACTGTCGCATACGTGACGAGCGCAAGGTTTCTGCGAACCTTGTAAGAGTCGGAGAAGAAGCTGCCCGCTTTTTGCGCACAGTGGATAGAGCCGAGACGATGCGTCCACTCGGAGAATACCTCTTTAAACGACCTATTGTTCTGCGGTTTAAGTCGCGCGAATCTAAATGCGGCCTTGTAGACTTTCCATTAACTTGGCGAATATTCTTGACGTATGCTACTTTGAAACGGGCGGATCGATAAGTTTAAAGATAAAAGCTTTCGCTTATAAATCGTTTTTACTCAAATAACCAATAATGATTGAAGTAACAAGAGAAATTACGTCGAATGTGTACCGTAGGAATTATATTGTAGTTTCAGATGCGAATCGAATAAATTATTTTTGAAGCATTGCTTTTTCTACAAAGATGTTAGAAAAATTTTAACCGATGTATATGATTCCTTCTTTCCGAGAATCACTGTATACGGATACGCGGCGCGCTCTTGAGAGTGTATAGGATCAACGTGTAGGTCCTCCCAACCTCGTTGACCTTTGACCGAGGGCGAACAGGCGGCCGCGTCGCGTCGGCTAGTTTTTCAAGTTGCCGAAGACGGCTGTTCGTAAGGATACACTCGCCCGTGACTCCTCCTTTACCGGAGAGACTTGGCTGGCGCCCCTTTTCTATCTGGCAACGCTCCAGTGCCATCGATCCTCGTCGCTCCGAGGAGACAAGGAGGCAACAATGCTGGCGCCGAGACGAGCGTGTATAAAATCGTGCCGCATTATCCAGAATACCGGACTTTGAACGCCACATTCCAATGTTTTCTAGTACTTTTTAAACGCCTTTATGGATGTTCGTACCGATTCTTTAGCAGGAGCTTTGAAACAAAAGCTGTCTCGCTTGGTCAAAGAATTAAATTTAAATACATAGAGGAAGAATACCAGACCAACACTAATCAGTTTTAATTTTTTAGTTTTAGTTTTAGTTTTTTTCTATATCAATTTAGGAAATTTATATTGGTATATTTTTCTTTTATTTTATTATTTTATATTTATTATTTAAAAAAATATTAATTAACGATAGAAAGTATATATCGTTGGATTTATAAAATAATTATGTATATATGTATATATTTGCCAGGATATTATTATTTACAAAATTACACGAAAAGCTTCTTATTCGCGTTACCGGATATATCCCTTACCAAGTTCTTCCTTACCAAGGAAAGCGATCCATAACCGTCGGTGTGATCGAGGTTTCCCATAAATCCACTGGATAAGCTATCCAAAAGATCAGAAACCTCGACCCGGACCGGTCGAGGTTCAGGGATTAAGTTATACGTCGTGACGGTTATAGCTGGGATTTATGCTTGATCTTGGGCGTGCAGGAAGCGTACAGTCAGGATGTGGAAGAGACGAGAGGAGAGGATATTTCGAATCTCGACGGGATATCTCTCCCACGATTATTCAATACCGATGCTCGCGGAAGAGACGTCGCTTCGTCCCCGTGATATCCCGTATAAATAACCGCGGAAGAACAGCCGTTTAATCTCTCCCGTAAGCAAATTCCCAGCGAGACGATCGTTCCGCGTAGAAGAAGAAGCTCGCTGGCTACCGATCTTGTAAATGCGCTGGGGAAGCGACAACGGCACCACGACCCTTGGTAATCGTACTCGAAGAAATTCCGCATCGCCGACTGACGGTTTGATCTGACAGATTCATCCACGTGTCAGTTATATCAAAGAATTCGCCCGGAGCCCGAAATGCGCGCGGAAAAAAATCGCACGCGAAATAAGATGCGTTTATTGGCGAATTGGCTGAAGCCAACGGCAGTCTTCCAGGCTTCAAAAAACTAATTTCCTCGTTTGTCGAGCTTGTGAAGTTGCATGGTATCTCGTCCGGTTTAAAACAGACTAAAATTCTTAGCCAGATTGTAAACTATTTCAGGGACTTTTTTTTTTAACTTTTTCAAAGACATTTTATTTTATAAAATGACGGATTATATGTAATCTGGCTACGACATATATGTATATTGCTTGAAAAAATATATATATATATATTTTTTTTTCTTATAAAAAAAATTTAAAAAAGGATCGATTTATCGTTTTATTAATTATTTCAAAGAGAATAATATGGTAAGATTATTGGAATAGAGCAGCAGTATGAAATATATGCAAGATATTGGTACGGAATGCTAAAATCAAATGTGAAATTTAAAAGGTCTTATACTGGTCACGCCAGTCTGTACATTCTCAAAGCGGTCGCTAAATTAGCTAGATAAACGCGAAGAAAATGAGCAAAATTATTTTCGCAGGTAAATTTTCAGCGAGAGCTCGTAGGCAAATCGGTGCAAGTTCGTAATGACGTTTGTAAGGGGCCGTTTCGCGCAATTACATAAATCCGTGCGTCCAAGCGAAAAGTAGTCATTGCCGTGTAGGCAATACTTAAACGCTATAAGCGTTGGTAACCAAGGTCATTCAATCTCATAAGCTATACTTTCTTGGATAACGAGAATAGTGATCTGTGTGTGTGTGTGGCTTATAAATATATGCTGTTCGTGTGAGAAACGCGCTGTAAACTTTGATTGCGAATATGAAAAAATCATGCGAATTTCGAATGATCGAGACTTTACTCGGAGAATAAAATCCAGCAGAAATGCCGAATCAGATGTTTTCCTTGACCAACCATAATGTTGATCACCGCTGTCAGATTTTATATTCATTATTCAAGCATCCGATAACGGTAACCATACGATTTACGCGAAGATATTAATAATCCTGAGATCATCGATGTTTTCAGCTAAAAGGCAAAATACATACACGTCCGTATTTTCATAATCCACATATTCATATAAAATATGCGTCACTCGATTGAAAGACCGGTTTCAAGAGGCTTTTTAAAAGCACGTAACTGGTGAAAGGACGCGCGAAATCTTGGCAAAACGAATTAAAGAAACATCAAGATTACATCGATCGATTAAAGAGTAGAGAGGAGGGAACGAGAATGTAGAAGTTGGCCAAGTATGTTGAACGAGGCTTAAAAGGATGAAGGCGGATTGAAAAGCGAGAGGCGAGCAGAAGGACAAGACGAATCGGGTACGTGAGATGTCCTCGGAAAAAGCGACGAGAGCCGCGAAAAGAAAAGCGTCAAGTCGACAAAGAAAGGGAATAATAATGGCGCAACGGCCAGTACGCTCGAATCATTTTCTCGAGCTTCTCGCGTCATTAACTCGTGCGGCTCGCCGAAGCGGCATCTCTCCGCATTTCGCTTCCCATTCTTCTTTTTCGTCGTTAACTCGTTTCTTGCCCTGAACTTGAATCCGTCTTTTCCCTTCGGCTTCCACGTATCTTCCGTGTTCCATCGGCCGAGCACCTCCCTCTGAAGGAGAAGGTCGTTGCGGAGCAACACGGTAGCCGTGTTTGCGTGATGATGAACTGCTTGCTACTTCACGGTAGTGAAGGCAATTGGGAGTAAGAAGGATTCGAAGAAATTGTAGTTCCGATGAGTAATTCAGATACGGCGTATCTACAGAGGTAGGGTTTAATTAGATAATTCTAACTGCGATATAGCTCGCCGCTCAGATAATCTTTAGAAAAATATACATATCTTCAATATTCTCTCATACTAATCTCTTATTGTAGAAATATATACAGGGTGGCCTCGAACGTAAAATAATCACGATTTCAGAGGTTTTTCAGCGATAACTTCTTAAGGAAGCATTTTTCGATCCATGTTTATAAGAAATTTTTTGTTCAGAATTAAATTTCCTATAAGATCTCAAAGTCTGGCTGGCACGTTCGCGGCCACCCTGTATATTTCCAATCTCGTATATAATTTTTACAAAGAAGAAAATGATAATATAATTTAAATATTTTTATGAGATATAAATGATATAAATTGCCTTTTTTTTTTTTAATTTATTTAAATTTTGTTTGATCTTCGCAAGTTTCTAAAATGGCAGAGACATGTCTGGAGACAAATATTGTCGACGAACATTAAGCGTGAAAGTGACAAGGATACATGGCCTTTGTCGGACGAGGCTGACTGTCGTTCGAAAAGACGGTCATCCGAAAATATCGATGACGCCAACGTTTGCTCATCGCGTGAAAGCGCGAGTTCGTTGCAAAATCGCGCGACTCTGTCAGCCTCTCGGTAACAAGAGGCGGCGCGTATGAGAAACGTGGGTGGTTGATGTCGCACGGAGATTTCACCTTGTCTACAAACACCCGTGATTTCCTCGCGCAGACGAGGGATGGACGCCCCCTCCCCCCCCCCCCCTCCCTCCACGAGAAACATTCGAATTTGGCGATGTGGGCGCAGCAAGAAACTCGATTTCTTACGAGACTCGCAAGGACACACGAGAAAGGATGCAATATCGTCTCGTCATCCACCGAATAAAACTACCCACGCAAATACCAATTTTGGGACGTCTCGCCTACGTCATCTGCGATTCGACTGTCTCGTCCTGAGATTAGATTTAATTGTTTCCGTTGAATCCTACTTGTCTAATATAAAATTGCGCCCACGTCTTTCGCGATATACAGTAGTTTAAATCTCGCGTTCGAAATTATATGCTCTATCAATTCTGTTTTTAACACGCGTCTACATATTTTTAATTTTTATTTTTATTCTTCTAGTATTCTGTCATTTAATCGCTGTCATTGAGTTGCGCTATTTCTTTCGCAAGCCGATGTTATGCAAGAAGTTATAAAAACATTATTTATACTGTCGTCGTCAACAGTAACTTCGTCATTTTCTTACATCATGGCAGATGTCTCATGCATACTGTAATGTTACATTCTTACCTCATTGGTACGCATCGCGAACTGCTTCTGAATTTCATTGACATACTTCTAATGTAAAGCCGGGCTGTAGTTTGACCAAACCGTGATGTATGGCACGCAATTATATGTACCGATTGCGTTAATGGAGATTTCTCTCCTCGCTATTTTCTCTGTATTGTAATAAAATTACACCATCATTATTCTTTTTTTATTAATAGATGGGGGAAACTTATCAATTTCTAAAAATCCGACATTTATCCATCTCGCTTGTATAAAGAGTGAAGTATTATTGTCGAAAGAGATGCTTCTACAAATTTTATTTGGTTAATCGTACAGATCCCCCCGTATATGCAAATATAAAAGTCTCTAAAAAATGTCAGAAGAGTCTTTGTTAAACATATAGACGGTAAGATATAACGATCATCGCATTGATACGTCGGATTAAGGAGTGAATATTTCATGCTTTTCTCTTCCTCGATCATTCGCACCCATATCGGATGTGCCGTATATATATTTTTCTCTCTTTCTCTCTCGGTAAAACCGCACCCAATAATTATACAAGATAACTAAGTGGCTACGTGCGACTGTTAATCGCGATGCCGATCATCGGCCTTATGTAATTGACGGTGACGTATAGCAGGTAAAATAATTTGACAGGCTATTCGTGATCAGGGTAGTTAAACGGTTAAAAGTTAAGTAAAAAGGATGTTAAATTGAAAAGTTAATCATTTTTAACTTAACTTATTGTTAGTTAATTTTAAACGTGTTAATTTTTAACGTAAACCAGTTATTTTTAAATGCATTAACGTTAACTTATTAACTTTTTTTATACAAATTAAAATAATTCATCAATATTAAAGAAAGTCGTGTGAAAATATTCGATCGTAATGTGAATATTTCATTTGTCATGTTTGTTGGATGTATCGATTCGCTGTTGGATAGAGAAAGATTTTTTTTTTGTCCTTTAATAAATTAATAATTTTTTAACTTGACGTAAACTTATAGTTAATTTTTGAGTCATCGACTTTAAACTTAATTTAGTTAAAAAAAAATAAATTGATTAACTTATAACCAATCCTAGTCGCCGATGCATCGTGCGTGAATGCACGCTCCCGCGGCGAAGCGGAAAGAGAGAAATTCGCGCGGCTATTTTTAGCGATGCGCGCATATTTCGAGCGGGAAAGGAATTTCGAGTCGCGAAAATTCCAAGAGATTCCACGGGGATGTTGCGCACGGTATATTAGACGGGGCCGTATAATGAGCAGCGCGTAAACATCGACCGGTCGACCCGCGGCATTTTTTCACGCATTTCCGCCTCTCTATACCCGGAGCCGATCGTACGCTTGCCGCGTGATTTCATCTCTTAACGCATCGCTATTTCCGTTAACGCGACTGACGTTGTTGGCGGGGGAATTTTTTTTACACTTAATAGAAAATGCCTATAAGCTTACTTTTTAAATCATTTATTCGTGACGAAATTCTATTTATATAAAATCTTACACGTTGCGAAATATACGAGAAAAATATACGTGAAAAAAGAGAAGTAGGATACACACATTCATATATGTATACATATACATTTATTATAAATCTATTTATAAATAGAAATAATAAATAGAATTCTATGAATTCTCTCGTGAATTGTAAGGCGTATAAATTGGGCTTATTTTAAAAATAATTTTTTTTTTTTTTTTTTTTTACAATTTTGATTAGATTAAAAAGATTAATTTTTTCATCGCGTTGCATCTTCTCACGACGCGAGAACGTAGTTCGGTATGGGAAAAGCCACAAGGTCATCGATGATCAATTCAACCTCTTTGATGATAGACGCGTGTTACCTGAACATTCCGAATATCGTGATCGCCGGGATTAGCACCAGAAGTTCGTACGTCGCTGCCGTGAGGAGGAGAGAGAAAGAGAGAAGGAGACGGGACGAGCAGCGCGCAGTCAGCCGGTCGACGCGGTGCCGCTGCAGCTGCAGCCGCAATCGCCGTCGCCGCTTGCTGAACTGACCGGCCGTCGAACCCGAGAAATGTTCCGCGAGAGATGTATCGTAATAAGTGCACGAAGTGCCCTACAGGCAGGGCGAGTCCCGGGAGAGGATGCCCGTCGTCGATCGTGCGAATCCATTTGCATTCATCCACGCGAGACTTCTCTGTCCGCCTTTGACAGCCGCGACACGAGTAACCCGGCAACTTTTTAACGATGAATTTTTCGCTCGACAAGTTTTGAGACAAGGATCTTTCGATCATCGATAAATACTATTCGCACGCACGCGGTCTTTCATTACAGCCGTATCAACGGTCGACCGCAGACTCGCGGAAAAACCTGTGATTTTCCAATCACGGATCCCGTTATTCGCTCGACGAAGGGAAGATTCCCTTCCCTTGCACGAGGGACATTAACGTGCGGCACGATCGTCGTCACGTAAATCATAGACAGAAAGACAGAAGATGCTCACCGTTTGCACGCGTGCACGGTGTACCGTCTTGCTTCTGCTGGTTGCGTTGCGGTACAAGGAAATTACCTTGGCTAATAAGAAGTTTAGCGGCTTCCTGGTTTACGCGAAATTAGCGTTACGGTATACATATATTTTTATCGGGCACCCCTTGCTCTATACGCAGTGTACACTGTATTTTAATTGCAATTATGTTTACGAGTTGTAACGCGCGAATTGCAACTTGCACGTTTTAACGTTTTATAAACTTCTTCATTTACGTAAAACTGTCGAATAATTTTTGCTTCCTCATAAAGGAAGCTTTGTTTTCGTGACAAAATTCTTTCCCCTACCTTCTAACTTCCGCAATTTTTGAGACACCGGGCTAAATTTCTTAAAATGAATAAAGTATCATTAAAGGATGATTAGTATTGAAGTTGATGAGGATCGACGAAAGGGTTCATTTCTTTATAAAATTTTGAATTTTTTGAGAAATCTGTACACACATTGTAACTTTTGCAAATTTTGAGTTATCGGATTAAATTTTTTTACACGAATAGATTTATTAAAGAATGATATTGAATTTGATGAGGATCGGTGAGAAAAGGTTTATTCTTTATAAAATTTTGAATTTCGCAAATTTTGAGATATCTTCCTTTATGAGGAAGCGAAAATTGAAAAACTCGCTTGCTTTAAAGAGCTTAAGCTTTGCGGGGGGAAATAAAATGATGAGGAAGCAATGTGCAAGTTTCTAATTTGCACAATTTTTATCTTGATTTCTTTTTCATTACTTTTCGTCGCGAATAATGTTTATTGACACAGACATAATTTATTAACGAGTATATAATGAACAGTGTAAAGTCTAAATTCTAATATTCTTCACGTGGCTATAATTTCCGCTTTTATACGTTTTTTATTCGTCGCAGCCTTCGCGCAACTTCCTGCTTCGCAATCACAAATTTGACTGCGTACCGCGTCCGCTGACGTACAAATATATATATGTGTGTGTGTGTACATCGTACTGTTACGGGCAGTCTATTAACATGAGCGACGTAGGGAAATGAACAGAACCGCGTATAAAGCGCTACACAACGGATGCGAAATTCTCTATGACAGTTCACTATACACGCGCGTATGAATTATAATTACATGTATTCAGTCTCCTAGATGAGAGAATACTCGGCGAACGTATAGCTTGCAGCGGATGCAGCGAGAAGTCGACGTTTTAGCATGCATCTTCTCTCGGGTGCCGTTAGTCCTTCTGTTTCGCGTCTTCTCAGGATCCCGGGACTATCCTAATAAATATATGCAGATTTATAATATATATATATATATATATATCGTATTGTTGTAATAAAGAAAACGATATTTATATGCATAGAATAAGTGAAATAAAAAATGCAACGTCGTTTTTAGAATAAAGTTCAGATAAATTGGATGAATAAGCTATCTCTCTTTCTCTCGGAGCTACTTAACTCTTTAATCACAAATATGCTCGTAACATTACGAAACTATGTTACATTTACGTACCACATTACGTTAAATGCCACATGTGAGAGACTCTCGAGAGCATTAATAATAATGACGAGAAGGCGGTGCTGATGAGTCGGTTGATGAGCCAATTTGCATGAGAACCTCTTAGCTACTGTACCCTTTATTCATGCCAGAGGGCAGAAAGTGGATGTCCGTAATAGACGTACTGCCTCCCTCTCGAGCCTTTTAGCCGATCCACTCTCGTGCAGGTCGAATGATCATCCCGCGTATAAACGATAATGATCGCTTCGCGTAATCGAGCTTAGTCACTTTAGAAAAGGGAAGACGAAAAGTACAATTGACTGAAGAATTTCATCTCACAATTCATCAAGATTCGGGAAATAATGACAAAATTCTCCAAGTGATTTTGTGATCGCGATATAAATTACGCGAGTGACTCTATAACGAAAGGAAAAATGACGGTGAGAAACGGGTATAAAAATATCTGCGGAAATTATCGACGGATCGCGCGAACGATATTAACGATGGCGAGAGAGAATGATACTGCCACTCGAAGGATAACGATTCATTTGGGAGCGTGCAAAAAACGCCGTTGATAGCCATCCTTACTCTGGTATACCATTAGTACGGCTATTCCACGCTTCTTCTCAGATTATTGAAGTTCGCGTAACGATAAAGAAACCGCCGCGCGCCGATAATGGCGTAAGACTCGTAGTCAAGTAGGCGTCAATGTAATACCTGGCATTAGAGTGATCCTTCGCTTCCATGCACTCTCGCGCACGGCTGTCGTGTATGGTACATGCGTGTGCGCGTGTTGCGACGTTTGCGCACGTCCTTCCCTCGATCTACATCTTTTTATTCGTGTACCATCTTCCCCGTCCTATCCTCTCACGCGCGTCAAACGGCAAACATCACGAGATGTACGGATGGAGGGTTCTCGGTATTGGCGCGGAGACCACGAAAATTTTCATCGTCTTTCAAGATACGTCCCGGTAAGTGCGAGATGAATCGCGTTAGAGGGCAAAGGGTGCGACACGGCAAAACACCTCGCATGATAGATCTGACATGAGGTATCTCTCGAGGAGAGACGCCGATTCACGCGCGAAACGTGCGTGTTCATCGATCGTGGATCGTCAGAGAAGATGGATACGTACATACGGCTAATGGATACAACTCAAAGGGATATCCGTAATTTACATATATAAAGCGTATGTATTTGCGCAGGATGTACTCCAACGCGTGCGTGCCGTATACTATACTTTATAGATATCCCGGTATATTTCGATACTCGCGTGAAAACCAATTCCTCCGCGACGAGAAATAAACGCCGCGAAACCGGTAAATGATAAATATCACGTATCGAATTAATTGGGAAGGATCGACTGCCCGATGACTTTATCCGGCAACCAATTTTCCCAATTGGACTTGATCGGAATCTATTTTCGTCAAAGATCATTGATCCATCAGAGATCCAGAAAATGATTCTCTCGCGACAATCGTTGAAAGAGAGAGAGAGAGATAATTAATTTTACAGTTGAAGAATGTGTATGTCTGAAGGATACGCAAGTTATCGAGATAAAAGATCTTGCAATGGCGTGTATCGTGCAATTAACAGAGGTAAAGCAATTTATCGCGTCTCTGCTAAGGATATGTCGGACAGGTATTCAATGTCAAAAATACCATCGGTGTGCTCCGCTATCTTAGGGGAGAAAAAGGAGAAAGCTATCTCAAGATTTTAAATATCTTTATACACGATTCAGGAAGCGTGGTCGCGTATGTGAATGTAAATGAATTGAAGTAGAAATTTCTTGAAGTTGAAATACATGTAGAAAATCTCATGGTTTGTAGACAACGTAACGATTGAATAAGCACAAACAATCTTTTCTGCAACGGAAGCAATCTTTCGATAACAAAAATAAACTTATTATTAAGTTGAATGACATTAAATAGTAAAGATATCGATAATCAGACTCGAAGACTTGACATTACGAATTCTTTAAAAATATATATATTAAAAAATGTGTACACACGCGAGACTTAAAAAAGATGATACTTTTTTAAAGGAGCGAGAATCCTTTTTAGGATCGGTTTAAAAATATGGAAATGTAAACCTGGAGTACAAGGGTGGTCGAGAATATGGCAAGAGCTAAGGAAAAAACACGACGCTAAAAGTATCCGTCCTCTTGCTCCGCGAACCCGTATCGCGTGACAGTGTCCTGATATTGGTGCGTATAGTGGTATGCGTATAGTGGAGAGAAAAAAAAAATAGACCGGTCACAGGACCGTAATCGAGAGGCACCGGGCCCCCCGCCTCGTGCGTTCTTCTCTCTACCGCTACCGTAATAAAGCTGCCCCGCTCGTCGGTTGCTAGGTGGGTGTGTGAAATGTAAAGTCGACCATCTGACGCTTCTCCGGGCTCTCTCGGGCCGATGCACCGCAGATTGCGAGTATCCTTGCTGAGGTCGAACGCTGAGAGGCTCCGCCGAAGGTCGTTGCCTGCTCGATATACCCGGTGCTCGTCTAGGAATTCGTAACATCAGTCCGTTCGCTCGCTCCCTCCCTCGATTGTCGCGAGAGACAGATTACGGCACTTTAATTTATTAAATACTATTCACCCTAATCGAAAAATCAATTCGGTATATTGTTAAAATAATTTTTTATCTTGTACGAGCAAAAAATGCGATGCGCGGTACAGAAAAAAAAAAGACTGTTAAACAATATTAAAAGTTATGTTAAAAGAATTATTGATTTTGAATTATTAATGTCGCCTTAATGTTGATATAGCAGACAATTTTTTTACTATTTACTATACTACTTTCTGCTATATTTTTATTGTGATTTTAATAAATTTTGTTAATATTCAATATATAGATTCTTGCGTACTTTCTATATTAATAATACATACATATAAATATGTATGCATATATATAGAGTGGTCCGTAATTCGTGGTGTAACCGGCAAGAGGCTAATCCTTCATGAAAAGATAAGTCGAAATTGCAGAACAAAATTTCATTTTTTTAATTGAAAAGGTTTTTTTTTTTTTTTTTTTTTTTAAGGAAATTTTCGAAGAGAAATATCTCGTGTCTCATTTTAATTTACATATCCTATGTTAAATTGCGCACTAGACACTGTAAACAGAAAAGTAAATAGTGGTCTGTATCGAGATGCGCTTAACAGCGTCTTAGTCAAGTGCACGCGTACTCAACTAATATTTAAAATCGATTTTATCAAAAACATAATCCCATATGAAAAAATTTTATTCTGCGATTTTGACTTATTTTTTCATGAAGAATCAGTCTCTTGCCGGTTGTACCACGAATTACGGATTATCCTATGTATATTTTGTATAATTAATAAATGAAGAAACAAACTTGACGCAGCATTATGTAATATCGTTCATGTCTCTATTGATTATATTATTCGCCCGTAAATTTTATCAAAGTAAATTAAATCTGCGCATCAATTTTCTATGCGAATACATAACATCAGCGAGTTGTACATATAGTCTATACATTATATAATAACATCGAATTATGCATTACACTCGTACAGAAATGACGTATACACGGCGGTGCAATATCAAGGAGAAAATTAATTTTATCATGCCATCACGTTACTACCGAATAGTTTGTGTGTGTCTACTTCCAAAGGTAATCAAGTTTAAGACTTCCTTTCGATTTTCGTCGAGGACGATCGGTCTTTAAGGACGATGATTATCCATTTGATTACATTCATTGTCAGCGGAACTGGCAGGAAACTCGTCGATTACGGATACCCTTATTAGCGATCACCGTCAGCATCAATGATGGTTGTCCGCCAACACAGACAACTACTGAAATCCGATCACTGATATCTGGAGAAGGACTTGTTCGCGAAAGGACTTAAATACCTACGATGGGTTGAGGAAAGATGATGCAGGAGAAATCATAAATTAAACGGAAACTGCGTATATAAATGAATCATTTTTTAAATGATAAAATCAGAGGTGGAAACGAGATTTATCCTTCGCAAAAAGAGATATTGTGATGAAATATTAGATAATGTCGGGAATATAAAAATATAATTGATTGAGAGAAAGATTTTCAGCGATTGAGAAATAATACAGCGTTTACTCATCGCGAAATAAGACGCAATTTTTAGCGCTGTAGCAGAAAGATTGATCAAAGACGAAGATTATATTTGGTTTCTCGAAGAGAGGCGGATCTCCATGCTTCGTAAGGGAGATCTGAAGAAAGCACAATGCCGAAGGTAAAGTCCACGAAGGAACAGCGAGAATGTAAATTATATGTAGGTATTCCCTTTCTGGATATCTCGGACGAGCGAGACGGAATCGACGAGAGGAGAAGGAGCCGCGGTCCGGTTTTTGCTGGCGGGGTGCAAGGACAGACGACGGCTGTTGCTGGCTGCTGCAATATTGAAAGTGGCCAGAAGAGAAACGTGACCGTGTATTGCTATACGCTCCTTGAAAAGATAGTAAAATGTAGACCCCGTCGTATATATTACGACATTCGCGGCATCGAAACACGGATACGCAGAGGTCGGCCGAACAATGGGCAGTGTTCTCACACATCTCGATTTAGCGTTTTGAACATTTAACGCGACCGTCGATTTGCGAATTTTCTTATCCTTAAGAGGGCTTACCCGTTTGAACTCTTGAAAAATGAGTACATTTTCTAGATTCTTTTGCAGCGCAACGATTTGATAAAAACTTTTTTTTTTTTTTTTTTACAATATTAATACAATATTATTAAGTACTTAAATAAAAATTTTTAGCTTAAAAAAATTGTTTTTAAAAGTTATGCGAATATTTGCAGATTTATATTTTTATGTATGGTGTGCATAAGATTCCGCATCTGTTAAGGAAGCCTTTTTTTAATTCATTTTTTTGTTATTAAACAAAGAAAGATGGATTTTTTTTTAAACGGAACTTTCAATCTGCTACCATTTTCTTATTTGTTTTAATTTTGAAAAAATGCTTGGATAATAGATAGCTATTAATATGTTTAATAAAAAAAAATATTTGTAATTTCGAATTTGATAAATGAATGTTTTCACGCACAAGGTGCAGCCACCTAAAATTGGATGAGTTTTTGCAAATATTCGCATAACACCAAAGAAAAAAAAATTTTTTTTTAGCTGAAAATTTTTATTTGAACAGAAAGATAAATCGGTCACAATTAAATAAATATGTGATTAAAGATAGAATTAATATTTCTCTCGCAATATTTATTTTCTGATTCGTGATTTTCGTCTATTGCGAATTTAAACACTGACACTGACACTTTTATGATTTCGTTGCCTTTGTTTCGCAGGACGACGGTGGTATAGAATACTTTAACACCATCGTGGTGCAGCCACACCTGAAGCTGGTCACGAACCAGGGCAGAGGTTTCCACGTGAGATGTAGATACCAGACGCGCGACAAAGTCGTAACGAACGACCAGACCCACGTGTCCATGCTGCAATCTCTACCGTTGCAGGTAAGAAAATGTTCACGTGTAAAATATCCTTTTCTGAAAAAAATTTTATTAGACCAACTTTCGCCAGCAATTAAAACGTTTCATTATACGTCTCGTTTTATCGGTGAACTTTGATAAAATCAGTCTCGGGTAAATTATGCCTATAACTTTACAGCATTCGCGAAGTATTAATCTCTACATAAATATCTGTGTACAAGTATCTGGATAAGCGAATGTAAATGAACGTGTAATGAATCAACGTGAAATATGTATATTTGAATTGCGATTTTGCTGCCCATACAGGCGACCGCGCCGATGCCAGGATGTACGATGAAGATTTTTAGTGGCGATCCAACGCAGCATCACGTAGCGGAGAACGTGAAGATCGGTGATCCCTTGACCCTGGTCATTAGCATCGACATACAAGAGATGTTTGGTCTGAAGATCTCCGATTGTCTGGTCCGCGACGGTCTCGGATGGGGTGAGCAACGACTGATAAACGATGAGGGGTAAGTCGAAGCAGTACGTGATACTGATAAAATAAACAAAATTTTTAGATAAGAAAAAAATTTTTTTTTATGAAGTACAACAGAAAATAGCGACGTGAGAAATGAAATAATCGGTTCATCGATTCTTTCTTTTTATTTGATCTATGCATTTGTTCGCAGTTGTCCGATCGATGGCGAGATCATGGGACAGTTTACATACAACGAGGACAAGACGGAGGCCAGGGTAAACTTCCAAGCGCACAAGTTCCCGTATACGGCGAGTGTGTATTATCAATGCAACGTTAGGCTCTGCGTCAAGCATGGCGGAGGATGCAGTAATACGGTACATAATCATTATGATACATAAACGCATTAGCTCTAGCTCGAATAATGACTCCGTACAAAGATTATTAAGTACTATATTTATCCTTCTTTAATGATTTTATAATATTTACTTCGCTCTGCCACGATTATCCCGTTAAATTTGCCTAGTAAATACATTACATAAACGGACATGCGGGGAGCATTACGTAATATCTGACTCTGAAAAAAATATTCGAGTTTGATCGTTTCCTGAAGATTTATTGGCATGTTCACTTATTCTCAATTTGCAGCCGCCGCTGTGTAATTCGATAGCTAGACGACGCAGAGACACTGCCAACGATAACGAGGTGAAGGGTGTCGAAGGTCTGGACGGCACCCCGGCCACAATTGAGGTTTATAGCGGTTTGTACGTCAACGAAGCCTCGGACGTTAGTTCTAAATCGGACTTCACCGATGATGTCTTCAGAGAAAGGGTAACACAAAATAATAATCGCTTTTCGTTTTAATAAAAGTATCGATAACTTAAAATCGTACATTTTGTTTATCCTGGAATAGAAATTCGAATAAGAAAACTTTTTAAATGAAAGAAGATCAAGTTTATATATATATCTTACTATCTTTTGCGTTTTTTTCTTAGGCTATTGATGATCCAAACACCATTTGTATATCACAAAGGAGCTTTGCCATCGGGATCGCCATCGCCGGTCTCATACTCATGCTGGCAGTAGTGGCTGCCATTTTGGTATTGCTCGCAAAGAGACGGCACAAGAGCGTCTCGACTACGGGATCATCCATTTACAGTGGACCGTACACAAACACTGCCTATAGCCACAGTAGTTAAATCCGTTTCGTTTGGCGTGGAATAAGCTTCATCCGAAGATGTGCGATTTTTCGTGGGATCTATATCTATATCTATACACGAAATGTCAGCGGATGATTAGTCCGATCGATGAAAATTAATTTAGATTAAGTTTGTTTTCGACGCGAAGTCGATTCGAAGCGACAATCGAAGCTACTGCGCGTGATATATAGTAAAATGAAACGCGAATCTCTTGCTCAACTGCCCCGCTCTGTACTTCTTAATTCCATGTTACATATGATATTCTCAGCTAATAATAGCGGTGTTTCGAGATATCTGAGGAATTAACGATGGTTAGATTCTAAATATCTATAGCTTTTCTATGTTTCTTCTTTCACGCCATCTCTACACCGTTCTTTTGAACGAGAAACTTTTACAACAGGATCTCGATAATTCATGAATCTTTAATGAAGAATTTATATCCAAGTTCAGCATGATGCAATACTTGAATATATAAGTATTGCATATTTGACACAATGCTATTAAAAAATCCCAAAAAATATATAAAATATTTCTTACAATTAAAATAGTAATATCTATCATAAGAAACATTATAAAAAAATAAAACGTAATTATATTTTTAAACGAGAAAGAAGATGTACATCAGTGCTTTTTTTACGCGAATGCATTATTAAAATTTGCTTGAAACAAGTGCAGACATTCTTCTCGTTTTAAGAATAATCTGTTAGTCTTCACTAAACAAAAAAATCGTGCTACAAACGAAAAACGTTATGTTTGAGTATCTATCCCGTCCGTGTAATGAGTTGTATATTTTATATTTTATATTAGCGAAACTCTTAATTCCAATTGCGATTGCTAACGAATCGATATGACTCATTCCCGTCAAGAGATTTAACTTTTATGTGTATGTATATGTATATATACACACATATACATATATATACACATAATAAACTATACTGTACACTAGTCCGGTATACGCTGTCCTACCTAACATACCCATCGCATTAAACACACAACACATGCGAAAGCATCATCCAATTGCGCGGTCGTTTCGATAATTTAATTTAATTGTTCGTATGTGAACTCATTTTAGTTAGATTTAAGTTTAAGTCAACACTTATTATTAGGTGTGAAATAATTCAAATAATTCAATCAAATACTTCAATGATATATTTTTCTTAACTCATCATTATTTGTCCGCATGCAATTGTTGATATTTCAGCCAATATTTTTGCGTTTTGCCTTAATGCAATTTCCAATTTGGCATTTTCTCGTAATGCAAATCATGGACGAGTTATTAAATCTACATGACTTAATACACTTAAATAAAAGTTACTGCCGATCACGTAGTATATATTAATTAGATTTTCTTTAAATATAAAATTAACAGTCAAATACGAAATTTTTTTTTAATTGATTATCTTGACAAAAAGAATAGAACAAAGCAACAATAAAAATAATTTGCTAATTGATTGTATTTGTACACAATAGTGTTATTCACTTGCAAATATTTAACCATGATTGAAATATGAAAATGTAATTCAAAATACATTTACGATAAAGCCGTTAAAGAAAATAAAAAAACACGCAACTAAGATTCGATAAGATATGTATTGGTGCATTATAAGTTTCTAGTGAAACTATGTATAAATGGACTAATATCGTAAAAATATTAAATACTTATCAAAATGAGACGATAGAAAGTCGATTAAAATCTAATTGTAAGATTATATATAAAAGGCCTATTCTATGCGAATTATTCTACGACGATGCGTCGAATGAATGCGACGTACGTAAGCAATATAAAAAGATTTTAATCCATTATAACGCTTAAACGTTAATATTAATTAGTTTAATTGAAACGAGACATTGTGCTTCAATGTCGGTATTACAAATCCATTCGAAAATAATAAAGTAAGAACGACTACGAATTGTTTTCTAACGGTACATTTTCGAATGTTTCTGATCTAATCCAACTTATCGGATTTAATTAATATTGAATAGCAAAAAGATGCACGTAAAACAAAAATACCGACATGTACCATCTTGAAGCGTTTAGATCTTAATTGACAAAGACAAGAAAAAAAAAACTCTACTGCCAACGTAGTCGCGTAATTGGGTCCAACGTGGTGGTGGGTACATGACCATAAAATTTTACATTTTAGAGAGAAATCAACACGCGTAACGTAACTCGTTAACTTACGAAGCGCTAATACGCTAAACCGTTTCTGTATAGGAACGGAATGTTATGGTGTAGTTCTCTGAAAACGAATAATGTATGCAACGACAGCTGTTCCGAATAGACCCTAGCGCGTCGAATAAAACGCAATATACGCTTCTGCTGTCGAAAGCGAATAAAATCTTCGTTGATCGGTCTAAAAATTTTTTCTAAATCCGTTCAATATGCAATGAATACTTACATAAATGTCACTAAATGCTATAATTTCGAAACATTGCGAGGGTCCGCGGAATTTCTGTCGAGGATCGGAATCGCTCGGCGAACGGATCACGCGTGATCTCTTGGCCGCGTCATGGCATTGGTTCATAGTGATCATTGGGGACGAAAATGCCTGTAGAAATGCCTGATAGAATTTTTTTTTTTTGGTTTAAGGTAAACGCGTGTCCCGATGTTCCCGCAATGTTCCTCTGGACCTTTGTCAAAGGAATTTACAACGAATATATGTAAATAACGAAAACTTAATAAAACTGGTAACTATAAAACGACATTCTTTTCTAATGTCTCTTCATTCGATAATACTTATAATAAGCCTAGATATTATCTAGATTATAAGTAAACAATACGTAAAAGTAGAAACGCGTGCGGAAGAGTGTCTCGAACATAGAAATAATCGATGTGAGCTGGCAAATTATCAAAGGAGAGTCTTCTTTTTTTATTGAATTATATATATAATTCGTTTTTGGAAAATATGATATAATATAACAAGAAATATAATTAGACATGACTTCTATATTAAACATTTTTCCGGCTCTATGATGTTGTGCATTTCGGATGAGAATAATATAGCTCTTTATTTACGCCACAAAATTGTCAATTATTTCGCTTTCTCTTCTCGTCATTCTTGCAATTATATTTACATACGGATAATTCAGGTCCATTCTTCTTCACTTCGTCAATTCGCTCGCTCCTTTCTCCGTTTTTCTTTATTTTTCCTCTCATATCGTCTTAATGCCGTGCTCCGTGCGGCCGAATCGGTGAATATACTTGAAATATCCGTCCATTTTCGCAGGAGAAATATATATCTTATTTAATAAATATAAATTATATATCTCTTGTACACACGTCGTCGCATTGTATATACATGTTCGATAATGGATGTTCGGACAAGCAACGAGTGGCGTAATAAGCTATCGCTTTCTATCATATAGGATTAGCAAAATAGGAAAGAACGCAATCGCGGTAAGGTACGTCGCTAAGCATCGGAGGCACAGCCACTGGTTCATCCTTATAATACGTGATATATCACGGTATTCGCGCAAAAAAATACATGTCGATATACTCGCAACTTGTCCGTATCATCCAGTTAACTTTGCACTTTCAAGATCGGTCTTGTCAATATCATTTAAAGCTAATAAATCTCTATATTTCTAATAGCAGCAGTTGACATCTAGAAACGGAAACCAGTTAAAATTTACAACTGCAAAAATTTCATTGTGAAATGATGCCAATTATAATCCACCCCAATTTGAACGGCGGATGAGAATAATATTAAGATTCCGTTCAGATGAGAATACGGAAATATTTTTGGATCCTGAATGAAAGATTGGCTACTCTTCTATACATAATTCTATGTAGAATATGGAACGGGAAAAATTGTGCAATTTATCAACGGATTCACCAATTCATTCATCAGGATATTAATCAATTTGCCAATGCGATCGGTTCTTAAATGTCAAGCATATCCACCGTGTGGTTCTCGGATTCCGCTCGCTCTAAGATTTAAAGACAAGCAATTGTGGCAAAGATATGCTTAACGACAAGATATTTCGCTTTAATATTAATATAATTTTGCCTTCATATCGCTCTGGTGCAAAACGTAGCATCTGGTGTTTCTCGCACGTTCTATCAATATGTACTATATACAACAAATGAGAAAACGAACAATTTTGTTTCGTAAATTGTTACATAGAATAAAATATAATATTTAGCAATCATAAAGTCTACGAATCGTTAAAGGGATGCTCAAATCAACGGAAGGAATCCAATAAACATGATTAAAGAAAAAGAGAGATGACAATTCTCATATAAGAGAGTCGATGTTACAGTTTGCGTGTAAATTTTTCTTATTTTAAATCGTTCATTTTACTTCCTCTTCCCGTCTTGCGCCGATTTATTGCTCGCCGCTATCAATCGTCTTACGTCGCATTACAAAAATAGTAGGAAACGAATATGAAGTGTCTTGCAAGCTTACGACATTTATATTACCCGTTCTCTTTCGTCGTTTGTTCTCTTTAAGATTTTTCTTAAAAGCAAGTCACCCTCGATCGAGAAAAGTGACTGTTTCGATATCTGTCTATTCATTTTTTTTCGTTCGGTCGTTAGAATGTGCAAAGAGGAAATTACAAAATCAGTCGAGATTGATAATAATGAAAAATTCGTCACACTTTTGTTGTGCGCATGATAATTCCTTCGACATTTTACCTTTTCATAATAAATCCGAAATAGTCGAAAATAGTTGCGAGTATATTAACACAATATTTAAACAATTAAATTAATAATTAAAAGACGCAAAGATTTGCGCAGATTCGCCTTACATATTTAAAACTCTTTGTTTCTTGTGTTACATGTTGAAATAAATTTAGTTTCTTCATGTTTGATAATATGGATTGATAAAATATATCGAAAATCGTATTTTATTGTACTGCATTAATAAGCATTCATATAATTCAATCTGCACATTAAAAATTTTCGTTTTCCAGCGAAAATAAATCTTGTGACAGTCAATCGAGATATGAAGTGGCTTATTAATTTACGAATCGAAAAAGAAAAATTTCGATATATTTCAATTTATAATAAACAACCAGTAAAAATATACAAATTTTTATCTACAATATCGTTATTCAATAATTGCAAGGGAAACCAAGAGCTTTAATATAAACATAAATAAAAGATAACAATATGATGTAAATATAATTTAAAAAGAATCCGTATGTGTAACGCGATTCCGAATAGATGCAGCAGTACGCTGTAAAATGTCGTAATCAAACGAAGAAATAAGTAAACACGATATCGTTCATCATTTAGTTTACGTGAATTTTTGATTCGTCTGTGTTTATTCGCAAAGAAGAAAAGCGGTGGCCTAACAAGTAACGTCCGCGCGATATTATATCACTATATACGCCCGCATACCGCACTCTTGGATCTTTCTTTTTACTCCCCTTACCATGCTTGTAGGAAATATTTGGTAAATCACATGAATCGATCATGTAGAAAATATATGAAAGTTGCCGCGAGGTGTCGGACGATACTTGAGGGCGATTTAATGTGTGACGGTTCCGATAAGTTTTTTGTGTCTTCACTTTTATCATTATTATCGTTAAGAGATGCGTGAACTGCTTTTTTAAATAGGTACAATTAATTTTTTTTCTTCTTCTTTTGCTTTAATCACTACGACGACGTTAGGTACAGTTAAATACTATGGTTGTGCGCCCATCTCTTTATAATTGAAATCTGGAATCTATTTTTTTTTTTCGCTTAATATATGCTCAGGTCTCTTTCGTTTTTTTTAAGCTTATAATGAGATTAAAATCTTTGTCACACTTTCTCACGAGGAAAAAGTGGTGTTTCCTGCTGCTTTTTCCTGCTTTGTGTATCACCCGGCTGAAGATAGATAGGTAGGTTCGCGTATGTATATGTATATATCGCGATTATTTTGCGCTTATTTAAACTCTCATAAAAAGATAGGCACACCTTCACCTACGTTTCTGAAATACAATCACCG
Source organism: Polyergus mexicanus (assembly GCF_030449975.1). Taxonomy (NCBI): domain Eukaryota; kingdom Metazoa; phylum Arthropoda; class Insecta; order Hymenoptera; family Formicidae; genus Polyergus; species Polyergus mexicanus. The sequence goes on from NW_027223331.1 coordinate 6,244,989, forward strand.
TAAGCGAAGCTTCTGGATGGATTCCACTTGGTTTTGTATCGCGGAGCAACGTGGACATTCTTCGCAATCGTGATTCTATGCTACAAAGTATAACGACTAACGGTCAATTATTATTTTTTTGCGGCTATTACTCTATCTTGCGAGAATTGTATTTAATCCGCGTTTTATAAAGTAAAACGATACTGTGCGATAATATTCTAGTAACGCAAGATTCGTCCACGCTGGTCCGCCTAATTTTCACAGACGGAAACCTTATTAATTATCGCGTGTCACCATCACCGCTGTCGATATATTATATGTATAATATATCTTTATTTCGTTGAAATAAGTGTGTATACCTATGTGTGAGAAATGCACGTCTGTTATGTGATACTAAGAAAACAGAGAAGATGATTCCATGACATCCACAAAATGTGCTTGCGTATATGGAAGACGAATTATATTAGTATAAAAAACTCGATTTAATTATACTAAAATTTCATGATGAGTAATAATTAAGAATTAGGTAAAATAATCTTATCGTTATATATCAAACGCAACAAATTTATGACAAATGAAAAAAAATGGAATCATTTTGGTCGTCTTTTTCTGTAAGGACAATATAAATAGTGTTTTCAAGCGGTGATGGCTTCTCGCTGTTTAGCTACTACTCGAAACTAGACATAGAAACCATATGTGTACTGAATACGTTTACATATTTACTTAACTTAATCAGTGATGCTTTCACTGGTACAATTGTGAGTTATGATAATTGATTAGAAACATTTTTCTAGAGTTGAATATACAGAATATTGTGTAAAATATTAGATTCGCTTTTTTTGGATAGCTATTATTTCGTTTTCCTTGCGAAATCCACACATTCGTAGTTTTTGTAAAATAAAATAGAAATTCTATTCAATCCAAATATATTATAGAAATCATATTTAAATATCCTGCAAAGTCTGTAAAGTGCGGTAAAAGTTCTCATTATTCACACATATAATAGATACATGTCAGAGAGAAGCGTAAGGGCTGGCATCGTCAACGCGCGAACAATTTTTAGAATTTTTGTCGATATCATGCTGAGGTAGCAAACAACTCGTTTTTAAAAAATGGGCTCGGAGTGGGCAGCGACGCTAACGCAATATTCGATGATCGATGTGATGGCAGCGCGTATCAAAAATTAGCAGATAATAGGTAGGTAATATAGATATTTTTTTTTCAGATCATACAATTTTTTAATGTCGAGCCGAGAGACTCGTGTGCTTTGTAAACGTACTCAGTAAAATATATCTTTTTCTCGTATATTAGCTTATTATATTCATCGTATTCTCTCTTGGCGGCCAGAAATCATCGTGACGACCGCCTCGAAAAATTCGCGCGTTTATTTGACCTTAATAATGCTCCTTAAAAGTAAATCTCACATTCATATAGTATCTGTAAAACCGCAGTTAAAATATCTTCTAATATATATATACTATATATATGCTCTATATATAGTATATAGTGTATATATATATATATACACATGTATAATAATATATATATTGTAATAGTAATTAAAATTTTGTCCAGTAATTCTCTTCGGTGCATTATCGTCTTTCGCTTTTTTTAACGTTTGGGCACGCGCATATGATTACGTTTCGTTCTTTTTTCCCTTGTCTTGTGCTTTTGTCATGGTAATTCAGATTTACCCAGTGCAATTGAAAGTTCTTCGAATGATATTTGAATTTCATCTTTTGTATGTTATCCAAAAAGAAAACAAACGCTCGCATTACAGTATACTGTCTTCACCACTACTACTTTTGACTTAGGATACATGTATGGATACATTATATCCTAGTAACTCTTGACTCTCTTTAAATAATTTAGGATAATAATTTGTGTGTGTGTGTGTGTGTGTGTGTGTGTGTATATATAATATACATACATACATACACATATAGTATTTCTGGATAATAAAGTAGATCATTAATCTCGGTTATGTTGGATAATCAGGACTGTGACTCGCGTTATCAGAGATGTTATCCTACCGGTCCGTTTATTCAAAATTGTACCAGCTGGTTCCGTCGAGTAATAGTCACCTTTACCGTTCCTGGAAAGAAATGTTATTTTTGAGGAGTAAATCTCTATTTTCTTAGATATGTAATACAAGAATCGCGTTCCGATACAAATAAACGGATGTTAAAACAAAGAAAAGACTTGTAGTAAATATATTAACTCTAACTCATAAAAAGAAGCCTTTATAAGGCTATATAAAATAATTCATACAGTGTCGCGCAAACTACAGTCGTATACAGTCATAGTCGACATGAGAAAGAGTGAGAAGAACAATATGTTCTTCGACAAAAAGTCCTTGATTATCTCTATATAACTATTATCTGTATCTTGTTGATAGTAAGTGCGATAGTAAATATAAAAAATGTTTCGTGTTAGCAGTATAGTATATTAAACTTATGGAAAAGAAGATGTGCAAAGAATACATTCATTGTGATGAGATGTATCTGCGAGAAAACATTCTAGAGTCGTATCTCTCCAATTTTCGAACTGATTACATTAAGAAAGATGTACTTTTTACGAAAAAAAAGAACTCTCTCTCTTTCTCTCTCTCTGATATGATTATATATGAAAATTGGATAGAAACAGTTCTATGAACATTTCTTTAGCAGATAAGAATGGAGATATTATCTCGTGCGTGTTGCTGTTTAAGCATACAGTGCGATAATGAAATACATTTATATGTGTGCAATGAAAAGATATATTTCCTACTTTCTTCCATAAAATTTTACAGCCTATAGACAAACTTGTTTTTTGCCAAAATATTTTTATGTACGAAACAATAATTCAAAAAGACTATAATTAATAAAAATTATATATGTTTATATAAATAAATTAAATTTACGAAAGTAGGAATTACTTTTCAATATATTATTGTACGAACCAAAAAACAAGTATCAAGAAAAATGAGTCAACGCGTGAAGAAGCCCATATGATACAAAGAAGACACTGTGTTCTGTGTGTAGTATTTTATACTAAAGTTCTGTACCTTATATCATACTGTCTTCCACAGGTTTTGCTTTTAAGGGGAGACAAGAATGTGTCAAAATTGTGTTACACTTTTATTCTTTATAAGCAAAATGAAAACAGAAAATAACTAAATTTTAAGCGACATATTGAGCGAACATCGAATTTCTCTCTCTCTTTCTCTCTCTCTTTATGCTCTTTATTAATTTTTCATACCTTCTCTGATATCTTTGGGTACGTTTGACGAAAGTGATGGCATGGAAGGCGCCTGATAGAGATTGGGCCGTGCGCCGCTCGGTGGTAAAGACATTATTTTGGACCTGAATAGGTTTCACGAGCACATAAATTTATCAGGAACCAGAAGAGGTAACGTTTATACACTGAGAGTAGAAGTAACGGAAGCTCCAAGACTACCTCTGTTTGCGAATTTTCTGATTTCTGCCATCGAAAGAAGTCGGCGTGCCGGCCCCCGAGGTGGTAGACGAATAAGAAGGCGGCCTGTACGGTCGCGGGCAACCTTGAACAACAGGCGGTGATGATACTGGTGCATACTGCAACCGGGGGTTGGTTGGTACGCCAGGATGCATCAATCTCATATCCCCTGTAACATTTAAAGTTAATTAAACGACAATTTAAAAAAAAAGCTATTTGAAATGAATACACGCCGCGTTTAAAATTACCTTGCACGATATGGACACCCTGGTACATTGGCAGTGGGTAACGTGGTTGAGGTTGTGCGCTTCTGTCTCCATTTCCACCTCCGAAGAATTCATGCGCCGGAGTTGGTGACCGACTAGCTCGTTGGGAGTTACCTGGCGTTGTCGCTCGAACACCGGGAACGACCTTCGTTTCATAAAAATGTCTTTCATAAGAAAGTTCCATAGCAACTAGTGAATGAAATTGTCATTGTTACTGTGTATCATATTCTCACAGGAACATTCTGCCTGAAGACGAGATTGGGAATCAACGTGGGTGTCATGTATGCGCTAGGCGGCGCCGGGGACGTGCCATTGTGAGCGACCTGGTGGCTGAATGTCCCACTAGACACCATCGTTGGGGCTGCATAACTACTTGAGTTGACGTACATCAACGGCATACCAGGTATCTATCAATTTGATCAAATAACATGTACTTTGTTAAAATGACTCTTTTTGTAGATCATCTTTTACTGTTGCGTTTAATATTAATATTAATAGTTGAGTGATTACTTGATTGGAAGTCGGCGTATTTGGTGGTGTAGGTACTCTGTACATCACGGGCGGCGGTTGCATTGCCGGCTGTCCTGACGGATAATACGTAGGAACCATATGGACTGGAGGTTGATACGTATAGTCGCCCGGTGTTGGAGTTACTGCCGGCATCGAATTGTAAGGTACCGGGTAACTGCCCACGTAATTAGCTAAACAAAATACGTACATTAATTATATAAAATGAGAGAAACGGAGAGGAAAACAATGAAACAATCATAAATAGTAAACATACAATTTGTTTGGCTCGGAGGCGTCATCGTTTGCGGATTGTAGGAATAATTCGTCGAAAACCTTTGTTGCTGATGTAGATGTTGCCTGTCTCCCGGATTCTGACCGACGGAGATGGCTGTCCCGGGTGGAGGCATAAAGTACATGGTCTGTTGAGGCTGAAAAGTTTCATATGTTGCTTATGTGAAACATGATAAAGATAACAACATAATAAAAGAATAAAAATTGCATAATATTCTCTAGTTTCGTACCGGTATTTGATTTGGCGATGGTTGCCAATAATTCGGCTGTACCGTTTGCACGTTCTGTACGGTCTGGTTCGCAGATGGCGGCGGTTGCGGATACGTAGAATGCGGAGTTGTCGGATGACTGTCCCCGCTACCACGTTGATCATAGATGTTCATCCCCAGGAAATATCCAGATAATTCGGTCACATCCTAGTTAATTATATTATTGTTGACTTCTTTGAGAAACGATTACGAAGAACTTTATTTATAAGCTTATTTATGATTATTTATATTATCATGAACATAAAGATTATTTAGTCGATGTAAAGAGAATCTTGTATCTTGTTATGAGAATATCAAAGTCTTGTTAGATTTATCAAAGAGCGAATAGTCATTCATCAAATAATAATAGATGCTGGCGCATCGCACAATAGTATTATTCGGCATGATAATATTTTATCCGGCTATTTATCTCTTTAACCGATAAATCCAACTTGTTTATATTTGTGTTGAGAAATATTCTCATCCTATATGTAATATTTTATTTTATTTACTAAAGACATACTTACCCCTGATTGTGGTATTGGTCCTTGATGTACAGGTACAGCATAATTAGCATAAACTTGATTCTGATTGAAGACAACATCTCCCTGACCGCCGTTCTGCATGCTCGTTTGACCCTGAGTCGGATGAGGCGCCATCATCACAGTTGGTTGCCCCATAGGAGGCGGATAGACACCCTGGTTGTATGGTTCTGAGGTAGGTACGTAGCTCGCATACGATTGCTGAACTATTTGATTAGTATGACTACACGTCTGCATTGTTGTTGACGATTTGACTAGACTTTGCTGCTGCGACTGTGGTTGCTGCTGCTGCTGCTGCGCTTGTTGCTGCTGTTGCGGAATGGGTGGGTTCTGCGAAGCAGGAGCAGGAACAGGAACAGGAGGTGGAAGAGGAGGAGGGGGAGGGGGTGGGGGAGGAGGCGGAGGCGGAGGCGGCGGTGTAAACGGCAGGCTCGGTGACGTTGCTGTGTTCGTCACTTGGGTTCCAGATGTATTAACGGTGTTCATCTTCGATTGCGATGAACGCTGTTGTTTCTTGCAGTCATTTTTGGAGTGGCCGTTCGGCGTTCTAGACGGCTCAGAAGACAGTTCCGCGTGCTGTTGCTTATTAGTCACGGAGGACACCGTGTTATTCTCGTCCTCGATGGTATAAAACTTTGGTGGATTATCCGGATCGTAGCGATAAATCGAACCGTCCGGATTCGTGCACGGTTGACTGGTCTGCGGATTTATTATTATACTGCCGGGTGGCACGCTCGATAAACTACTGACTGCCCACATGACCGTCTGGCCGCCGTTCAACTCCGGCGAACCTAAATCCTGACTAGATACTTGAGTATGGCTACACGTCATCATAGCAGCTGGTACAGGAGAGGGCGATGGTGATGGCGATATCGTCGCATCGCTGCGCTGACTCTGCGATTTGTAGCCGCTGCTCGAGCGGCTTGGACTCAAACGTGAACACATACTGGCCCCTGAATCTAAATCACGAGTATTTACGATTATCACGTGACGATAGGATGATCATAGAGATAATGAAAAAGATATTGATAGGTAACATAGTTGTATTAAAATCTTTATCAATGATTTTAATAGAAATTTACATGCAATTACCTTGTTTCATGAGGCGAGCTCCTGCGCTATGTGTGGACGTGACACTATCTCCTCTTGACAGCATGCCTTTAGAATATCCACCGAAACTGAATGACTTAGAAACGGATGGACGCAATACCGCGCCGCGAAACGAATCTCTCCCATCGAAAGATTCGCCTTTTAACAATCGATTATGCCTGAAGATGCATATAAATTATTTATATTTCAATATGATAATCGTTGGTGAATTTTATAATCATGATTATGGAAATTAATTATCAAGTATGCAGATGAATATAGAAATTGATTTACCTCATTATGTGATCTGAAGGATGTAGCAAGCGATACCTCGCCGAGACATCCGAACTCTCCGATGAGGACCATGGCCAAGATGTGACTTCGCTGCTCTCGCCACTACTGTCCTTGAATATCCTTCGCCTGGCGCGTTCGTACTCCTCCTCTCGCTCCTCGAAGCTCTTGCTGCGACGACAATAATCGCCCGACAGTCTATCCGGCGATTTGAAATTGAAACTGTCTTCGAACGAGCTTGAGTCCCGCTTCAAAATACTTCTTCGTGGTTCTTCCGACAGAATCATGTCGTCTCTGATGTGCTCCCTAAAGCGAGTGTCCGGTATTCGCATATTTTTCGTTCGCGTGACGATAACACTTAAACCCGACTGATCCACGTTATGTTCCATGCCGAAATAAGCTGCCACTCGATGCACAAGCATCCTATTATACGACGACATATTCGGGAATTTGTGAGAAACTTTCTGCCGGTCTCTCGCAAAGTCGATTAAATCCTTCTCAATCTTCAACAGTACCGTGCGATCCTTTTGATTGCGATTTATAGTCTCCGCGATGAACTGTTCGAGATCTATCCCTGTACTATCTGTATATAGTTCCGTGCTGCTATCTGCAAATAAGTGTTAAACTTGTAATACAGGACGTGATCAGGAACTGAAGAGAATTGAGAAGAAAAGTATTTATACATTGCACGTATTTATACATTCTTTGAATAACGTACCGCGCGAAAGACATGGTGACGCGCTGTCATAACTGCCCTGAGAAGAATTCTGATGTCTTAACTTATGCCTGGACCCAGGCCTGCTCACCGACAACATGTTGCCGCATTGCGCTAAACATTGATTATTGCAAATATTCAACGTATTCGGCCTGCGTTGCTCGGATTTGTGCTGATTATTCTGCGCGTTCGGGGCGAGATTTGTACTCTTCGGCGAGTGCTGCAACGCTTGACCGGACTTGGAGGGCGACACTGGGGTTTGCAGCAAACCCGGTCGCTCATTTTGATTGTTTTTCACGCAATTATTGCATTTCTGAACGTTATTCGTGCTCGCAAACTTGGAGCGATGGTTCTCCAACTTATTGCCGTTAGTCGGAGAAGTGATGCTCTTTGGTGAGTGTATCTGAGAGGGACTAGATTGACCTGCATAATGAAATTCAAAAATAAAGATTCTCAAATCTTTTTGATGTACAACGAGAAAGAAATTGCGCTTTAGTTTACCATTTCGCGACGGTGTCCGACAAGTCGGCGAGGTCGCTGTGTTGCGCATTTGCTTGGGGGATTGAGCGGGACCGAGATTGCTATTGAACATGGACTCGTTATTATTGAGCTTGGCACCGTTGGAGTTGGAGAGGCCGCACACAATCTTCTTCTCACCGTCCACCGATTGCGGACTGTGCGGCGACGGTGGACCGTTGCCGTGTGGCTCCCGTGGAGGAGATGTCGACTCTCTCATGGCATGGCTTCTGACCAACAGCTTCAGTTTCGTGTTTGTCTGCAAGGATCATTAGATTTTCTTACGGCCAGCAGAGCGTATTATCGCGCTCGCATATGTGATGACGCGCGCGGTACGTATCAATTCGTAAATGCAATACGTTAAACGATTGTATCGATATTGTATAAGATTCGATCAGGGTGTCTATCCAAAGCTTGTACAAAGATTTCCTTAGAATTCCCTGATTTGTCAAGTAATTTGTTCAAAATTGCAAATAAAATTAGAGAATTTTTTAATGAAACTTTTTAAAATAAGTTTTTTGTACGTTTTGTAATGCTTTTCACTCATAAAAAGGAAAAATAAAACACTTAAATTTGAAATATTAAATTTAAAAATGTGCTGAAAAGAACTGAATGACTTTTGTAAGATAAGGATTTTTCGTTTGCATAATATTTTCATTTTCTATCATTAATTGTAAGAATTACGACAAAAATACTCAGTATTTTTTGCTATGATAATGAACACATAATCAAAGAGAAAAAGATATATTTATAATATATTTGTGAAACATATTCACAATCATTGGCCAATCAAATTGCCAATGCTTGCAATATAAGAATAAAATGATCAAAGAGAGAATTTTTGAAAAAATTCCCTGAGTTCGAATAAAATTCCTTAAATGAGAATTCCTTGATTTTTTAAGGTAAAAACGTAAAATCCCTGAGAATTGCAGGTTTTCTAGGTTTTTCTAGGGAGTAGACTCCCTGTCAACATAAGGAAAAAAAAAAATTCTTGATACAATTTCAAATTTTCCTTTACCTATAGCTCTTCTGAACTAATTTTTTATTTAATGACTTCTTCCAAACGTACCTTGAAGCCCGTAATGAGGAAGGATGAGCAAAATGTGGGGCAATAATCTAGCAGCGATTAATGGCACACGCACCCGATTGCGAAAGTTTTTGCTCTCGGTGTCCGATTTATCGGACGGCGGACAGGAAGGCGGGGAACGGTGGAATGTGTTCGTTGCCGAGGAGGTGCCGACGTTGGCATTCCCGTCTATCATATCCGACTCCAAAGCGTCTTGGTTGCCGGAGCCACCACTTATGGCGAGGCCTTGCCTGGAAGATGGCAGTGAGGGCATTCCTCCTCGCACCACCACCGTGGGACCCTCAGGTCGATCCTGCGACCTGCTTCCTTTATACACCACTATGCTTGGTACTGGAATCATCGAGTGCGTAAATCGCAATCACATTACTCTTTCATCTAACAAGAAAATATTATATATTATTATTATATATTATATATTATTTGCAACTACATCTTACATGTCAATATTTTTTTTGCAAAGTAGAATTTTGGAAAGTAGAATCTGTGGTAAAATATTGTCTGCTGAAGCTTAATCTTTAATTATTTGAAAATTATAAGTGCTCATCGAGGAAAGATCGATTCCAAATCAATCGGCCGAGAAATTTATGATGAAAGGGACATCCGGCAGCCTTGAAAAATCAATCTGTATATATGGTATATTATTTGTCTCTTATTTATCATTTGTTACTTTAAATCTTATTCCTTTAATAAATAATTATTTATCGATGCATTTCTAACCGAGCAAATGCAAGATAAGTAATTTACTGTGCTACTATGAAGCGACTATCGCGTACGAGTAGTGGCTATTGGCTAATATTTCTATAACATAAGTATTTTCTTCATCGACATTGGTGAACAAAGAAGTTCGTTCATCGATACATCGTTTCATATCGACAAACGACCCGGCTCACTATCAGAGAATACTTCCGTAAACTCGGAAGTATCGATGCATCCGATACGCGATCTCCGATTGTTTCCTTTTTTTTTCTGTATCGATGGGCGCGTGTTCAGCCATACTTGTATGTGTGTGTATGTATGTATGCGATAAATTATGATCTCGATGATAGTTGAACGAGATTGACGAGGAAAAACGCGCAAAAATTGCGGGCAGAGTGAGAAAGGCACTTACTCTCCAGGCGAGCCATGTGTTAAATGCGTCATGGGGTTACGGGGTGCAGTAGTCTGCAACTGGTGGGGGGTTCAACACGCAGGTGCAATTAGTAGTTAGTACGTGAATCTTTCGGGTGGCGTGCAGCTCGAAGGGCTGATACTAGGAGCCAGATCACTGCACGTCCACCTTCCGACATTGTACACTCTGTAAGCAGACACAACACGCTCGCGATGATCTCGTGAAAAAAAAAAAAAAAAAAAAAAAACGGGGACAGAAATGTAAAACACGCGCGCGCGCTCATGAGAATTTATACAAATAATAAAAAGCGAGATATCGTATAAACCTATACTATTAGCTCGCGTGATTGCGCAAGCTTCATGATTCGTTTAATCGATTCATTCATAGAATTTAACTTATCGCGTAGATTTAACGGCATGACAATATGTCATATATGTTTATCGTACAATCTTTACACAAGATATAGTCACGCTATTCTTAAATATAAATTCGCGTTATTACTGTTAGTATAACAATCACGCGTTAGTTGATGCAAAGAAAAGACATTAAATGTAACTATACTGTCATTTTATGAAAGAGACATCACACAAAGGAAAAATTGTTTCTTATCAATTATAACAGAAGCTACATTGTCGTTATCGTATCTTTATGTAAAGTTTCCGATAATTATTACGTAGCAAAGGTGAGCTATGAATCATGAGCTTCTCTATAGGTCAGCGTTACGCCATGAGTCATTTGTTCGCGGGACGCCGTTCGATTATTAAATGATGGAGTTACTTTACAAGCGCACATGACAATTGTACGGTTGAAAGGTATTATCGATGGTGCGTTATAATGCGTCACGCATGCGTAACGAAAATTATTAGCGGAGTACAGTATCACCGTGTGATGTTTTAATAGCATTACGAAATCGTTACATACGTAATTATCACGTAAGCGAACAAATTTAATATATTTAAGTATAATTAATTAACCCTTGCTGATACGCGATGTTTCCCTTAATCATTGAAGGAGTTTCGATAATTCGATGGAGCGCGAATATTTCAATATTTGAAAAATTCACCCGATATTATGATAATTGTGTTACATATAATATAAAGCGATAAATTATTCCGCGTTGATAAAATCATTCTATATAAATTTTAATAATACGAGCGATACCAGCATCAGCATGCTAACACAGTGAAAGGCATTAATTTTTGTACAATGTTATCTAACGCTTATAGCAAAATTTAGTAAATTAATAGCACTACATTCTCATAACAATAAACATTAATAAACTAACGGAAATTATTTCCATCTCCTTTTTCGCTCCGGAAGACTAATCAAATTATAATTAAATTATAAGTTTATAAAAACGCATCGAATTACTCAATGATTACGAAGAGGCAAAAATAATATACAATAATCAGGTTTGCGCAAATCACAGATAAATAAGCGCAAGATGAAGATGATTTTCTCTCTCTCTCTCTCTCTCTCTCTCTCTCTCTCTCTCTCTCTCTTTCTGTCCAAACAAACCTCCAGTTAAGTTCGGTAATCTCCATAGCGGCTAATTGCGAAAGCGCGCGAATCATCGCGTTATATTTATATCGGAAATGCAACTGAGGTGCGTGTACAATCTTCCTCCTCGCTTCTGTCGCATTCCTCTCGCGACGCGGGTAAATTTATCCTCCATTCTCGCCCGCGACGTGTCGATCACGAGCCGCTCTCGATCGCCGTCGATCAGTCGCACGTCACATTTCCCTGTTCTTTTTCTTCTTGTTTTCTCTCTCTCTCTCTCTCTCTCTCTCTCTCTATTTTTATTTCTTCGTCCTTGTACTCGACGTTTCCTGCGTACTCAATGGATATCAATCGCCGTGCACATCGTTCATCTATTCCCGTCTCGTCTTCATTCAGCCGAACTTTTATGCTTGTTCCCTACTGATCGAATTACGATGATCGACTCGATCACATCTCGAAATACTTTTTTTTTTTTTTACGTGATTTTACGAGATAACTCCTCGCATTTGCATTAATAGTTAATCGGGTTAATCAACGCGAAATTGATTTCATTATTAGTTCGAATCGTGTTTATCGATGCGATTGATTCGTCTCGTTCTTTCATCGATTCCCTTCTGCCTCTCGATATTCCCGTCTTATCTCAAGTGCGGAAAGTGATTTCGTGAAGCACTATATCGGCCAGCCGCGTGCGTTTTACAGCCGATAAACGCGATTGGCCTCGTAAAGGCAACACGATCGGAGCTATTCGTCGATTAGAGCACAGGCTCGATCTGAGGTGTGGATTTTCTTCCCCTTTTTTCCCCCTCGTTGGTTGTCCGACTATTAACCGCGGAAATCCCCGTGGGTCGAGTCTCGCTCGACGTGAAAGCGCTCGTGAGATATCGTCGTTCAATCTTCGCCGCGAGCGGGAAATATGATGAACATCGAGAATCTCCACCAGAGCGATATAAGCCGACGATGGTTTTGTTATGGCAAAGAATATAAATGTGGTGGCTGTTTCGAGATTATGGTCGGGCATCCAATTTTCTCTAGCGATCCCATCGCCTCTTCTATATCATTTCAAAGGGCAGAACTTTATTCGAAGGACGAGAATCATCTAAATGAATTAATCGTCTGATATAGTTCTGATTTAAACGGCGCTAGAATTATCGACAAGTCAATCCCGGACTCCGGGATTATCACAACGTTCCAATCTCCTGATCGGCGATTACAGCATCTCGCGGGATATTCGTCATCCGGAAAAATTATATCGATACCAAATTTCTGGTATAAAATTTTATCATTCCCAGACCGGTTACATTTCGAAAGAACGAGATCGCGTACCTCGGCGAAATCTTCTCCGGTCGATCGACGAGGATCTCTCAAGGTTCAATCGAGCGAAAATGCGAATCACCGGGTGACTTTTCGATCGCGATTGTCGCCGCTGCTGGTTCCTCGCGGGCCTCGAGAAGGCGGCACGCTTTGGCAAGGTTCCGCGGCGTCTCGAAAATAGCAGAACACTTCTGCTTCTCTCTCCCACTCGCTCCGACCGATCGCGTTCCTCGCGCGCGCGAAGTCCGATGTTCTGCCACGTTTCTCTTCTTTTGCGTATCGTGCGTTCTACAAGCTCGCTCGCTCGAGATCAAAGAGAGAGAAGGAAAGAAGGATTCCCGAAAGAAACAACAAACAATGGAGAAGAGACAGAAAAGGAAGATGCCAACGAGCGCGATTCGACAATGCGAGGAAAGAGGAGAACCTGGACCAGCCGCAATATCTATCGAGTGTAATACCGCGTCGCCGCGGGACCGCTTTGCGCGAGAGACTGAGAGGCGCGCGCTATGCGCGGCTCACCCGGGTCGACCAAGAGCGGCGAGGGGGTGGGTGGCACGTCAGAGAGAATGAGAATATCGCAAAACCAGCGAGAGTGATAGAGAGAAGAGAGAGAGAGAGAGAAAGAGAGAGAGAGAGAGAGAGAGAGAGAAGGTGACGTACGAGTTGGTAGTGAGAAGGAGAGAAGGAAGATCGTCTGTTCTTCTCCCTCTCTCTCTCTATTTCGATAGAGGCATAATCATGACGAGAACGACAAAGATAGGAGAGATAGAGATCCGATACAGAAGTAGCGACGAGGAAGCGAAAACAAAGACATCGCCACTGCCAATAGATGTCAGAGAAAAAGAGACGCATGGGAAAGATGGAGCGATCGGAAGGAGATGGCCAAGCGCGGGAAATAGGGACGGAAAGATAGAGACAGGCGATAAGTGCGGGAGATAAGAAAGAGAGAGAAGGAACGATAAAGGAACGTACGTCGGTCGAATGCACGCGTGCGCGTATGTACCCCGGTGTGTATATCGAGGGAGACTCGGTTGATCTAGAAAAGGACCGCGTGGGATGAATTTTCGTCCCCCTGGCAATCAGTTCGAACGAAATGTAAATGTCTGCCCTGTAGACGCTATTACTACTCATTAAACGAATTTGTCAAGTTATGATGTGAAAAGACCGAGGGATTTGAATTTTTCCCCAACATATAATAATAAAATGAAGCTAAACTTTGATGATCTTTTTGCTAAATAGGTTTCGTTATCTTGACGGGATAATTTTAGAAAAGACCAGGCGACTATAATTTGATCAAATTATATGTAATCAATTATTTGTATAAACTCGAACGACCATTGTTTAGTAAATAATAAAAATATTTTGAAGAGAGAAATATGTATGTACGTAGCTTGTAACATAGAGATATATGTTTACTTTGAGAACCATGATTATCAAGAGACATCCAATCTAATCCCCTGTCACGATAATTTTTCTCGCGAGAGGGAAATTTTTTACATTCAAGAATAAATATCATTCCGTTTGCGTGCAAATTTTAATCTTACATGGGAAAAAAAAAAAAAACAACGTTATGCACACACACATATATTATCAATATTTTTTGTTTACAAAATCTAATTTCCCAAGAGAAACGATATATCTTTTTAGATATCTTGGTGAAGCATCTTAATCGCGAAAACGGCGAAAGCAGAGAATGACAAAATCTCCTCGTCCCACATTCGTGAATTACTAGTCCCGTGAACCAGTGCGGTCGGCACGCGTGATCGTGTGCGCGCGCACGTGCAGCCGAGTGCGAATGTTTTCTATGACCCATATAACACGCCCAACCGTAACTAGGTCGTGCACCCCTGTATTCCCTGGAATAATACTGGGTGTCTCGTTCGAAAAAGAAAAAGAAAAAAAAAATACGCCGGATATCGATTCAGAGAATGTACGAGTAATACGACGCACAAAATCAGATCGCGTTTGTTTAACTTATATATCTGATGAGAAAAAAAACATTTTATGCGCGAAAAATAATAATGAGAGAATTGAAATAGCATCAAATAAAATTAATACACACAGTATAAAACATTAGATTATTTAGATTAATTAAACACTGATAAAGAAAATATTAAGATTGATAAGTAAAATATGCGAAGCTAAGGAATTTCGAGATAAATCGACCGGACAAACGATTGATAAAGTTACGAGCAATGCTGAAATTGTCATATATCGATCATCATCGATGCTATAAGGGATATAAACAACATATTGTCTTACGAAATTGATTTTATCAGAATCCATGAAACGCGAGTAGGAGGCGCTTGGTTTACAATCGACGACATTCCTGTTTCCCCGCGTAAATATTTCCCCCCGCGACCCTAAAAACTCCTCTGTATTATAAATCGATCGTAAACGAGACCGACAGCCCGTTAGGTGATGCGAGAAGGAGAAAAGGAGAGAGATGGAGCAGGAGAGGTCGACGTGATTTCCCCTTTAGTCGCAGGAGGATAATTAATTAGATATAGGGTAATTCTATCATGGCAATTATTAGATGATAACGGCAACGATGTCGAGACATTCGCTGAAATTGCAAATCTACCAAATGTCATTTTCAATCGAATAAAGTTAAAGTAAGATTTAGAAAATATCTTAAAATGACAGCAGAGGGTAAATAAATGTAGTCAAAATCACAAATCCTTATCTATGTACGATTTGGAACTGAATCTTTTTTAGAAAAACCGTCAATATTATTATCGTTCGTCGCAAGTGTCTTTCTATTTCTGAATATCTTCTTAGATAATTATCGCATTAATTTTTCTTAAAATAAAATCAGTTTGATATATTAAATAAAAAATCAGATTTTGTTATCCGTCGAAAAATCAGAGATCAAAAATATTTGCCAGATATATATATATATATATATATATATATATATATATATATATATCTGGCAAATATTAGGGGACAGAAAAATTACATATACAATTTTTCCTATTATTATTTATTACGATATAGTTACTATCGCAATATTAATCACAGTAATGGATATCACGTCAAGTACATTCTCTGAGTGGTAAGTCTCCTCACGATGTGGTGGATTTGCCGCTTCGCCGTTCGGTGGCACTCAATTCCGAGGTCTAACCTAATTTCCGCGGGAGGGATGACCTAGGGAGGGATGCAGGTCCAGGAAACAGGCAAAGTAGGTAGGTGCACGTTACAGGTACGCGTAGTAGGATATCCCGCAAGGGGTGGGATGTATCCGCGGAATGGGATGAAGAGAGTGAGAGGACGGGAGGCCGCCTTGCCAGGCAGAGGGGAAAGGGATGCCCCGTTTAGTTTTAACGATACCAGTGCCAGTCCGATGCACCCCTTGTCGCCATGGAAACGACCTACTCTCCCTGGACGGACGCGCGACGGGCACCCTCGCGCAAGAGTTAAACATTCGAATAAGGATATCTGCTCGGGCGCTCTTTGAACTCCTCGCGCTCCCTGCCTTCCTCCCTCCCCCTCCCGCCGTTCTTCGATGCCCCGCGCGGCCAACCACTCCGACGGTTATCTGGATCAACCCTGTGTTTAAAGCCGGCAGCCACTTACGGATAAATGTACCTGGCACTCGTGACTGGCTGCGAAATGAAACCTAACGAGTCGCCGATGCAGTCAAGAACCTAATTGCGTCCGCTCTTCATTTTTTATACATTTCGAAATTTTGTCACAGTTTGTTATTCTCGTCTTTCCGCGCTTTTGGAATTTCAGAATTAAAATGCAAATTATAGAGTACATTTCAAAAGCAACGATACGCGCGCGTAGGGCATCACTGCATCCGTTTAAAGTTGATACGGCTCTGTTTTATTTTGCGACGATCATTCGTCACAGTGACAGCTGTGTGTGTCCCGGCATTGTTTGTCCGAAGATTACGAAGTATAGGATGAACGGATACGTCGGATGTCGTCACGAGACGAGACGAGACGAGACGAAAGGAGACAAATGGTCTGCCTTCGTTCCACAATTTGCCGGCGTGCGCGTGCATTGAAAGGGTTTGAAATGAGAAAGACAGAGAGAGAAAAAGGAGAGAATGAAGCGTTAAAGATTCTAACGAGATCGTGACAGCCGGTAACATATACTTTGATTCACAATTGTCTAATTAGAGCGCCACGCACTGGCCAAGCAATTTTATCCATAACACCTTCCCCATGTATGATACACACTCGTACTCGAGAATTCGAAAATCCGGAACATTTCCAAGTTACATCATTTAGAAAATCTTTCCGAAGAGAAAATCACTCACGCATAAGTTTACGCGAAATATTTATCCATGGAAATGTTCCTCAACGACAGAAACAGGTTCTAATCAATTTTATTCGGGTCACCCGTTATAGTAGTCGACCTGGGTACCGACCTGGGTTGCTGAACTCCATGACCCATATGTCGGCAAATAGGTCAGAGAATAAACGACGAAGACGAACGTGGTTCGTCCTCCGCGACCGAGGCAGTTTTTATAGGAATTCACTTCCGGTTTTATGGAAAACTTCATCTTTCCCATCCGATATCGTATAGATAATTGAAAGAATCTTCCTAATATTAATATAATGATATGGAAATTTTCATTAGTTCTTAGCTCGGTATTTTGTCGAAAATTAAATCAATAATATATAAAATAAAAATGAAAATTCAATAGAGAGATCAATCAATCGCAGAAGGAAAAATTCTATTCGTCATGTCGAATTTTTATAGAACACAGATATCATAAAGAATATCCTTACTGCTGACGCAATCAATAAATAAACGCATCTATCACTTGTATTTTCTATTGGAGGGGAAAAAAAAAAAAAAAAAAAACGCGGGACTCTTTTTTTCAGTTATATTATTAATTTTGACAAAAAATGTGCGATTTGAAATGAGATTCAAACAAGTATCGGACAGAAACATGTTCGTGTTTCCTATTGCTCGATAATTCTTTGCTACAAAGTAGAGACAAAAAAAAAATTTCTCTCGTCATCAAAAATCATATTCTTAACGGACATAGTATTTCTTGAGAAAATAATTTATATGTAAAACGCAAATATCACATATCCTGCCAATAATTATTTCTTCATCATTTAAAAGCTATAAAATAAACACGCATTATGGAATCGCTCGCGTTATATATATACTTACACATTTACCTATGCAATTATCAATATAATTTCTACTGATCAATTAAAATATTAATATCATTATTATATATTATTATTACTATTACTTATTTTACACGCTATTATGCGACTCCGCAGGGAAGAATTAAGAACAAAAAAAAAAAAAAAATTAGAGGCAGTCTACCAGTTTATTTTAAATTTGGAAAATCCTGTGTTTTATAAAAGCAGCTCTAACTCTTTCGAGAAAAGTTCTAACGTTCTTTGGCATTCAGGGCCGTGAAAATGAAGCGAGCGACTCGCTTGCACCTTCCGCGCGCGTCGACCGCTATTTATAATGAAAATATTTTCGCGATCACCGCCGACCTCCGATACCGACCATCACTGCCCACATATCTATCGACGGATACACGTCTCGGCGCGTTTTTAGCTCGCCTACGAGCGTCGATCTCTCGTGACGTGACGTCCTTTTCTCTCCCCTTCCTTTTCTCGCTCTCCCGTCTCGTGCGCGACAGCTTCCTTAACGAGGCGATGATTATTCTCTCTACGCAAGGGACATTAAAAAATAAAATTATATCGAGAATATTCACGGAAAGATTGTTATCAAATGGACTAAATCCTATTACTCTGTACGCATGAAACTCATCTCTAGTTATTTTTAGATTACTCTAATTAAGAGCCTAGTCATTGCGCTCGCGAAAATTATCGGTTATCGTAAAAATAAACGAGGAATAGAGTACGTGAATATACCTTCATCGATATACACATAGCCTTCTGACGTCTTTACTCCCCTCTTTTCCCATCCCTTCATAGGATAACTATTAACCGGGTAATATTATTAACACAATCTCTTTTTTGTCGCTCCTTATATATTTCACGGGTTTCCAAATTCAAAATTTATCCTTTGATTCAAGATTATTGAAAATCGTCGATTTACACTTATTATAAAAATTAATGATACGATCGTCGATTGCTATATTTTTATTCTCAGAGCGGAAGGGAAATTCGATTTTAGTCAGAAGGAAACCCGCGGATTTGATCCGGTGTGTCTCTGCGGAGAGAATTTTATCGAATCGTACAATCCGATCGCCGGGGGAAAAAAAAAAAATGATCGGAGAGGCCATGTGTATAAAACCTAACTTCACGGACGATCGCTCGAATAGAATGCACCGAAATTGGAAGCATACGCGAAAAGGCGCGCAGTTTTGCCGAACGTGCGGATCAATACCGGAGCCACATGTCGCTTCATTCTCCGGCTGACAAGTCGCATTTTACTGTCATACCATGAGATCCAATGTTTTCACACACGCATTCAGAATCCATTAAACTCTGAATGCGAACTCGCGTGTCGCGCGAGAATTTTGCGCGTGGAATCTTTTTCAAATTTCAGTAGGATTACTCTAAATCTAAATAGTTTCAATGATCAACGAAACGATACAAGAGAATGATTGAATCGTAGTTTGTAAAATTTCAGATTGCGCTAACAATTGAAAAGCAATGATCGAATGTTAGGGATGAATCTGTGTGTGCGCGCGGTCAGCTGTTTTACACGAAAATCGACAAAATAACAAATATATTCAAATTTAATCTCTCTACGCAGAATTATCGTGTCATTCGACGCTTAAATTTATTAACGCGGAGATTGAACGCTGTTTTAAGAGCGACACGAATTAAAGCTGACATCTGATACTGACAATGAGATATATCCACGCGATCTTGTGCAAAGTATTCAATAAATTAAAATGTCTTGAAAAGACGTTTAGAGAAAATTCTTCAAGAATAAAAAAATCAATTCATGTTAGTTGTAAAAACACCACATATATAGAATTGCTAAAAAATATTTTCTAATAACGATATTCTCTTTTACACATTTTTTTTTTCTAAACTCGCAGTAATTAAAGGATATAAAACGGCCACACGCACACGATATATTTTTACAATTGAACTGGTATCAATATTTCTGTAAAGAAATAATCGACCGCCGATTTCTTTACTACTGCAAATTGCTCGAAAATTGACGAACGTTGGCTTATATTTTGGATGAGAACAATGATCAGTCTCTTGGCTCGCATTCAAGTCTACGTCAAGACGATCTCTGACGCTAGCATCAATGAAAGAAGAAGCAGACTATACGTAGAGAGAATCTCCAACGTTTATATATCTCTCTGTAGGCTTGACCAAAAATACCAACCGTGAATTAACGTCAAAATGATTTCCGCAATTTTTTGGCAGTGCAAGAAATATATTTCCCGTCATAATAAACATAATCTTGATACAAAAACGAAGATGTAATCATGTAATTGTCAAAATTCTTCCACGATATTTCAAAAAGTATTTTCTTTTTAATTTTCTTGTCTATTTCTATTTATTTTTAGAATCAACTTTTTTTTGCTTATTTTTTATTTATAAATTAATATTCACTAAAATATTTATTACACGGTCAGTTATAATAAATAATTTAAGATTTTATAATATCGGATAATCAAAGAATTCAAAAGAAATTAAAAAAAAAAACTGTTTTCTCTTGATTAATTAAAGAAGTAAACATATTGTGTATGCTATCTTATGTGCAAATTATTGGATGTCGGCAAATGTTTTTGCCAACTATCGTTGTAATTCTTAATGAGAGAACTTATCAGACTTCAGTATTCAAGAAGTTTGTCGTGCTTATACTCAAGTATAATCCAAGTAGCTAGTAAGGAAAATCGAGAGTTCACATCTTTGCATTATTTAAGTGTTATACCGCTTTTCGTATTGACCGGAACTATACAACAACACGAGAGAGCATAGGGAAGAATCGGACACGTAGTGTAGACATCACGAAGATAAAGATCGCTTCATAATCACAAGAATCTAAGAAATTGTTAATAAGATTTTTTTCCGAGACGGAGAATATATATATCCTTGTACAACCGCCGGCTAAAGTTCCGATATTAATTATATATAACATCGCAGTAATAATATTTATTTAATATTAATTATTTATGAAAAAAATAAAGCGTCAAAGTAATATCGTTGTGAAATATTCTTTAGGTATAGGACATATGGATACCTAAGGAGAATAAAGCGCGATAAGAGGGACGATAGCGAGTGTTGCATTAATCTATCGTTTTTCTTTGCGATTTTATTTCAAAGATATGTCGATTATCTTCTAAAATATTCACAATGCGTGCGAGAAAACATGTCCCGCGGTCATTGTGTTCTTATATTCCAAGAGCGAAAATATCGGAGCGAAATCGTTCTTTCACGAGTAAAGTTCTGCAGTAAAGTTCTCGCAAGTTCCGCAAGTGAACAATCACTAGTGTGGCTCCTCGTTAAGCACGGTGTACTATAAAACAATGATCAAAGGAATATATAATGAATACAATGGACAAAACGAATTAGTCACTAATCATCATAAATTAGTTGTCATAAGACATCATTTCACTAGTTGATTGAAACAGAGAATTTTCTAATTTAAAATATAATTTCAAAATTCAACGGATACGATCTCCATCGGAATCTTATGTTTCGCCGCATTACGACGAAAGCGTTGAATTTGCAAGGATCTATTGACGTGCGCGTGATACGTATATTTCTGACAACTCACAGCTGATTAAAAGTTTGCTCCCTGTAAGCATGCACGCGATAATAAATGCAAATGCGAATTCACGTGCACGCGATAGAGTCAGCGTATCGCGAATCGATCTCCTTGATATCCTCTGCATGTTAACGAGATATTTCGGGAAAAGCATATTTGGGATAGATCTCTAATGTTTCGAAAAATGACAAAAGAGTCGCGAACGATTCTGGGATATTGTGTAAAAAAATACATATGTGTAAAAAAACATCGTTACTCTTTTCGCTCTCAATTCCCCAGGTTAGTGACATTTCACGGATGAAATACGACGATCGACCTAGTTTTCCAACATCGCGTCTGTTGACAATATTATTATGAGAAGATTTAATTATTTTGCACATCCTCTTGGATCATTCAATTCAAGTTTGAAAAACGCGAAATTTATAGGACGCTCTGCGTCCCATAATCGTTAAATATATTACGTACTGATTATGAATAATATTATATATATTTTTGCTAAAATTTAATTGAAGAAAAAAAAATATATATATATATATATATATATATATATATATTCCTACATAAAGATCAAGGAAACTCGAAAATAGAACGAGAAAAAAAATATTCCGAAGCCGCTAATTATAAAACGCTAAATAATGCGCAAACGCTCGAGATATATCTTTAATGCAGTGAATATATTTAACAATGACGTGCCAAAAGTAATATACCATAGGTCGTGTCGCTCGAAATGTCAGCGGATTACTTTTTCTGTTACATTGCGCAGGCAATTAAATGTTGTAATTTGACTCTCAATGAATGACTCAAAGTTTGTATCCGAGAAAAGCAAGAAATCGCCCGATAC
Source organism: Polyergus mexicanus (assembly GCF_030449975.1). Taxonomy (NCBI): domain Eukaryota; kingdom Metazoa; phylum Arthropoda; class Insecta; order Hymenoptera; family Formicidae; genus Polyergus; species Polyergus mexicanus. Next base: position 6,267,433 of record NW_027223331.1, read on the forward strand.
ACGTTCCACGTATTACTATGTGCGTATATCGGTTCATAAATAATAGCCGAGGTTTAGTATCAGCAACAAAAATGCAAGTTAGTCTTTAATCTTATCGAGCATAGTATCGCGAGTTATGCGTAATCGAAAGACGGGCACGTTGAAGTCAACAGATACAATATCATCGGGATATGACAGATCGAGACGTTCTGAAAGTTATTGCGTGTATCTTTCTCCTAAAGTTTCTTCGACCAATTTAAAATTAATATTTCCTATAAAAGTTTAAAAACATCGTTATCTCTATTACACTTTCCTTTTTTCCAATTGTAAATTTTAATTATTCTTTTATTCTAAGTTAGATGAATCGAATTAAATTTTTTTTATTAGATATCTAGTCTTCTAATAAATTTCGATTGTAGAGATACATAAAGATCAAAAGATTTGTATAGAATATATATAATATATATTATATGATCTCCCATTCTCAGGTTATCATTTCAGGTATGCATATTTATTCATGTAGCGGCTGATAAATTATATCCGCCACGCGACGGAACTTTCGTAAAAAGGCGGGGAAAAACCGAGAAGCCCAATGATCTAAATTGCCCTGCCCCGTTAGTAAAACGAGATATCCCGTGAGATATCGTAATGGCAGGCAAATCATCAGATATCGCCGACTGGCGACTAGGAAACTTGACCTTCACCTCGGCCGAGTACCTTCGATCGAATCCGCAGGACGGGAATTCCCTTGAAGAAAGGTTATCGGATGCCTGCGCTCACGGGACACGCGTTCCCTCACACGTGTTACACGCGGTACCGGCGATCCACGACGGGAAGTAAGAAGTAGCACAGAGAGAGAGAGAGAGAGAGAGAAGCACAGTGGTGGAATCGCGTGTGTCCCCAAAAAATCGGCGCTACCCCGACCCACCAAAATCTATAATTCGTCTGTGACGCAGCCGCGCGCCCGGATCGATCCGACCGCGATTCGGCGAATTCCGCGTGTGAGTCATCTTGCCTTGTTGCCTTCACTCGCTTCTACCATAACGACCTTGAAGAATAAAGACATTGGCCACGCGCGGATTATCGATATAATCCTTACGAACGGCGGACGAGGAGCGACAGACACCGCATTCGTCGAAATTTCGCTGATTGTTTTTGATCCGCGAGTCACGTGAATTCGGAGATACAAGATATCACAATCGACGTTACGAAAGAACTCATCGGAATTTGCCGATAAATCATGATTGGCTGGCTTAAAATACAAAGGACAAAGAGTCGCTTTGATAATACTAATTGTAAGATCATAATTTTGCGTCACTTTGTTCCGATTTTATTCTCTATCCTATATAAAGTCTCCTAGCACGATCGTATCGCGTTATTGGATCCTCGCTACTGTTTGCACGAAAACGTGGTTGTCATACCCGTAAGTCGAAAATAGAAGACGAATTACACTTGTTGACATAAACGAAGTTGTTTTAGCTGCAAGCGATAGATATTATACGAATGGTAGTGACTTGTATAAACGTAGATATGTACTGTTAAATACCATGATGTGCCAAACAGAAATAGCATCCGCATATATAACAGCGCTTCCCAAAATATGTCGCGCTGAAGATTTATGACAAGGAAACTTAAAATAAATAATAACTGTCATTTAAATGTATTACATATATAAGCGGGCTCATAAATTAATCTGTTCATCCATTATGCCGTTACAAAAATGCGGTTCCTTCTGTATCTCCGCATAAAAGAAAGAAATTTAATTCAAATATACTTCTAGGATAAGAGATTTTATTAAAACTACCAATATCAATTATATATGAAAAATTATATTGAAAATTAAATAGAAATTTCCTAACAATATTTATATTTTCAAAGATAATAAGTGAGAGAATATTTCAGCGATCTACGTAGTAAGAATATTTCCCTGAAAAAAACCTCGGATATTTTCCGAAGAGGAATTTCGTTCAGGGCCACGAGTTACTATAGAAATGACACGGTGTCTGATCAAGCTTGCTTGATACTACTCGAGCAGGGTCAACGCGTGTACGACTAGAACGCACTCGCATCACTCACGGCCGCCTGACTTTACGCTGAGTCACGTCACTTCGTCGCAGTGATTATAATGTCAAGCGCACACGCGGAGTGACGGAGTGAAGGACCGGCGGAATGCTTAAGAATGGAAATATCGAAACAGATGCGTTTAATCCGCAATGTCGACCAAGAAACGGATAGCGAGATTGGCGCGTGAACGGCTAAAACTATCGATTGCTGATACACTAAAAAAAGAAATCTCACTGTCGCCGGTCACGCCACGCGGCGATAATTTGTTAGACGAATGATATGTTATAGCGGGTGTATTTGTATAACAGTCAGGCGAGGTGAAAGTCGATTAGAAACTGGCAAGGCCGAACACAACGCTTTTCCTCTTTCAAGGATCCCAAAATTGCTCGCTTGTCTTATTAGCCAGTCCTGTTAGTGTTAAAAAAAGAGATAGAATTGCATACCGTGATGCATTTCCGTTTTAGCACGAAACGGCGAGCGAAAGATCGTATAAATATCGCACGCACCGAGTTTGGCACGCGATGTACGCGACGAAAAGCCTTGTCCGCGCGAAGAGAGATAAAACAGTCCTACAGGACTCTCAAAAATAAACCTACGCCACCACGTGCAGCCTTGATTCTCCCGCACGCGACGTATACTCGCGAGGCCGGCACACATAGCGGTTACAGGACGATTTACGGATCCGGCGAAGGTCCGCGATTTATGACCGAGATTGTGCGTTTCGTTCGACGATATTCGTGTATTTTATACGCGCGTACGACACCGATCGTGGCAAGGATTCACGGTGATAACACGCACCCTCTAAATCAACGTTTAGCAAATGTAAAATCGTCGAATGTTTTTTTTTTGTCGCAAATAATTTGCGCTACATATAAAATCAATTTTTCCTTGACAAAAATATATAGTTTTCGGAATAATAACGATTCAGAATAAGATATCTTTGACGAAACATATATTGTTTTAAAAAGAAACAGAGAATAGATAAAATATAATATCCTTCTTTTTAAATAATGTGTATCCTAAATTTTTTATTAATTTTATTTAAAAAAAATATGTATATTTATATTTTTATTAGAGAAAGAGAAAACAGTAAACAGCTTGAAAGCGAAATCGAAGACTATCTCATCTCTTATCGCGAGATCTTCACGTTGACAAAATTATAGCCAATATAACTAAACGTACTTATCACGTAAGCGCGACAACTTTAAACATTTTCCATTCATTCAACGTTAAATATATTATCATCTTCCGCTTGTGAATTCGAGCTAAATTTTCTAAATCACGTTCAAAATTTCTCTCTTTTTTCGCGACGTGCTGATATAGCACTGGCGCCAAACAATTGTATCTTGACGCTAAACACGTGTCGAAAATACGGATCTAAGCCGAGGGGCCGCACCCCCGTGATTCGGTTGGCTCGCTCTCTCTTCTCCTCTCCCAATCCTTTTCCGGAAGCCTAGCAACGATGCACCTCCTGCGCACCTGCAAGAACGGCACTTTCTCGGTAGGGAGAACGTATTCTATACCTCCCGCGCCTCTGTGGCCGTGATACGTGACGTCCGAGAGAGAGAGAGAGAGAGAGAGGGGGGGGGGGAGAGTCGTCGAAGGGTTGGTGGGGTAAAGCTATAAAAGTAGGGCAGTAGTGCGGTAGAGCAATCAATAGAGGTTGGATCATGGTAGGGTAGATGGAGAGAGGGGGAGTATATAAGAGCGACGTGCAAATTTGGTGACGTGTGTGAGTAGCGAGGAAGATGGACAGGGTCAACCGGAAAAAAAATCTTTTCTCGATGGATTTATTAATTTTTATACGAAAATCTTTAAGAACGAGCAAAGTTTAGGAAATTCACGTTTATTAATTAGTAACGCGATTAAAGATTCTCTCTCATTAATATAATAGTTTCTGACGTACATTTTGAATTCATAATAAATTTGTTCGATATAGATCGATTGTTGGAGATAAAAAGAGATAACGGGATCGATTAACAAGACACGAAACATCAGATCCAAAATATGGGATTGACTATTATCACGCGCGCTACGAAATAATATATATGGAATGTCGGAGGTCTCTCTCTCTCAATTTACGGATTCAATGCATATTTGTCAAAGTTCTCACGTGCATATACGAACAGCTGTTCGCGAGCGCTGGACGCTCCGCGTTATAACGTTAAGAGAGGAAAATCTGGTCACGTTGATCCAATAACGAACGTGCACATGAGACCGATATAATCGTGGACTCGATCACGAGGGAATATACATTTCCATTTCTTTTAATTTCACATGAAACGCCAATGTCCGCGCAACAATTATCTCCAATCGAACCGAATACAAAGTTTTACAACTCATTCTAAAATTACTTGTTGGATCGCGATCGCGAAAAATCTCTTGGCGCAAAAATTTAACAAAAAATTCGTCTTTAATCTTAATTTTCATTTCTCGCGTATATATAGCAAAAAAAATATCTATTACATCTTTCGTTTCAGATGCGCGAAGCATGGGAAAACGCAGGCGGATAGGAACGGGGCCTTTGTTTCTAGGACGAGAGCGGATCCGAAAAGATATTCGCCGAAAACAAAAATTGGTCGAGTTGACAGATGATTCGCTCTCGTCGTCGCTCGTACAAGCGTGCATGTATGCACGCGAGTCGCGTGCGTGTGCACTGTCATATATACACCTGTCATAATCGACATAACGGCGACGAGGACGATGCGTAAGCGCGTGAAACAATTCGCGAAATTATAAAAAACATCTCTCACAACACCGAAGAGAGGTTATGATGCACCAGCCGATATCGTGATCGGCTCGACACGACGAAGCTGCGAGACGTCCTTTCCGATGATCGTTTCGCTTCGTCGAAGTTGGACGAAATCGGCAGATAAGAATCGTCTGACAGAGAGAAAGAGAGAGAAAAAGAGAGAGAGAGAGAGAGAGAGACACCTAGTGGTACATGCAAAACAATTCCTAGCACTCTAGCAAAGTGTTTCTCAGAGACAACAGTAAGAAGGAAAGCGTATAAAGTTATACGATCGCACGACGCCGGAACTATCGTCACGTTTCTCACTTTTCACCGATAACGCTATCACTTTGATTATGTATGCTCGCTAATGTACTCACCTAACTCGGAGTACACCCACACCACAACTTCACCATTTCCACAATTTTCATCGGACTTGGCCGCGCGTGTATTGTTGTCCTGTGCTTTTTTTTTTTTTTTTTTTTTTGAACCGCTAAGTTGACCGCTAACGCTATCTGTCGGCGGTTGAACGAAGCATACTTGAGAAAATCACTAAACGCTAGATGCTACAAAATGTCTCTAGAACAAAAAAATCGCGCGCTAAATGTTTTAAATTTAAAACCATTCTCACGAATCGACAAATCGTGAATATACATTAGAATTCATTAATAGCATATTTGATATCTGACATCATCGGATATTTTTGATCATCCTTAGTCTATTCATGTATGATTAAAAGCTCTGATAATGTGGCATTTGTAAGGCTGATATTACATTCATATGATGAAGAATTTATTGGATGTATTCTGTGATAAAAGCTCCAAAAATTATCTCTCTTCGATAAATAATTGGTAAACTTGTTCGATAAATTTTGGTTCTATGAATATGATATCAGGCTAAATATTTAATATGAGCACAAGATTATAAACACGAGAAAAGAGAGAGAGAGAGAGAGAGAGAGAGAGAGAGAGAGAGAGAGAGAGAAAGAGAACGATAAAAAGAATAAACAGGTCGTGTAATATTAATGAATAAAAATATATAAATTATTTATCAATCATGACACATGAATAACTGGGCAGAAAAATACTTATCTACTTGCATACCGGAAATGTCAAGAGATTAATAAACTTTAGGATACGCAGACAAACACGGATCGTATCGCCATGTTAATTGCACTTTTGGCACACGCACACTAAAATAAATTTCTGCCTAATTTTCGGCTACAATTAAATGATGGCAGTCGTGTGATATTTATAAAGACTGACACTTACAGTTAAACCTCTGTGTATTATCCCGGATTTCCACCGATACGTTATTCCATTTCTTCTTGTATAGCTCTTTCACTATATTCATACTTGCCATGCGATGAGAGTGAAGAAGATATGGCGCGGAACTAGTCGAATTACTATGCTATTAACTTCCCTCCCCTTCCACCTAGCGTTAGTTTCAATTCCCTTCGTATATATATATATATATATATATATGTATGGTTCTATATACTTTTTTCTGTCTACATATTTGTAAGTCTATATAAATTGTCAACTTGCAACTCCCATCATATTTGAATAAGAATCTTTTAAATCGAATTATGATAAAATGTTTTTTGCATTAATAAATATCATATTGTTTCGTTATTATAAAAAAAGATTATCATTATTACAATATTGCTGTAGTTATCGGGATTACAGTTAGGAGAGAATTTTACCTATAATATAGCTTACAGTATATTATATATATATATGTATATTTATGTATAGATATATATAGCGTGTTTTTATTTATTATATTTATATTACACAAAGATGTATACTTAATCGTATTATTGTATTGATCTCAAATACAATTCTCTCTCTCGTCGCGATTTCTCTATCATTCCATATTATTAAATAGAGTTTAATCAATCTTGTTTTTCTTAATAATTATTAACATTAAACCAGGTCACAAAAAATAGGTACATCCATCCAACTCGAAAGAAGAGAAATACGTAGGACAGACGAAAGTCACAGGCAGGGAGAAGAGTAGAGAAAGAGAGAGACAGAGTGGAGAAACTCAAAGAGAGAAACAAAAAGAACTCTAAGATAAAAATTAAACTTAAAACGAAATATACGAAGAGTAGGAATAAAGAGATGCATAATTCTTTGTTCTCGCATTTAACGATACTATACGATGCATCTTTTTTTGCTGCCTCTATCTCGCGCTATTTTTTTTCTCTTACACCCACATATCACGACGCAACAGTTTCTTTTTTTTTACTTTACAGATTTATCTTTTTTTTTATACAAATTACTTAGGCATTGTGATATTCAGGTTTCTCTGCGCTTGACTATCCTCATCTCGGCGTCTCGCGTTTACGCTTCTCACCATCGACGTGCAATTTACAAGCCAAGTATGACCCATTTATACAAATTGTCGAAATGATAAACGCGAAAACACTTTCTTTTTTTCATAGCGCAATTTCGGCGCGCACGATTCTGCGTACAGAGAGAGATTGTTCTTAAGGGATTCTCTACAATTTTGGTGGTGCAATATCTGTATCCTTAGACTTTATCTATCCACAAGATACAGATCTAAATGATAATATGTATACAATCCTATATTATTGACTTACTACAAAAATTCTACTGTACATGAGGATGCGCGCGCGCGCGCGCACGCAACCGCTCTGTGTACGCAGAGTCTTTCGACGATGAAAAAATGATTGGAATATCTCATTCGTCGGACCGTTTCACTATGGAATTTGTCTTCTTTCTTTTTTTTTGTATCACAAGTAATAAGATTAATATATATATATATATATTTTTTTTTTACAATTATTTTTCTATGATAAAATTTTTGTTTCCCTTTTTCATACACAATTGTAGAGTATAAGCGTTTCGTTTACAATTCAATATCTCTCTTATTACAGTTATCTAAGTAGTATTCTTTTTTGGCTGTATCCGCGCGCATCCGTTTTATACAAAGACCGTTTTAATACCGAGAGGCGTCGAAAGTGATGTCTCGAAAAGTGTCGTGAAAAGAAAATTAGGCTTAGTATACTTTTTCTCGAAGTGTAAACGTGTCATATTTTTTATTATTATCTTTTCGAAACAGTTAATATGAGTCTCTAAATAAAATTTCTTCAGAGATATTTTTTACATTTGTTGCTATGCATTATATATGTACAATGAATCTTTTTACGCTCAATAATTTTATCTCCATTTCCGAATATATAGTTACTATTTGAAAATGATTATATCTAATTTATATCATACTCTGTACTGTGGGAAAAGATGTGACAACTATTTTCAATATATATACTTGATGTGTATATTGTGTGCTATGTGTATATATATATTGTGTGTGTGTGTGTATATACACGCGCGCGCGCGCACGCACACACAAACAAACACACACACACACACACACACACACACACACACACACACACACACACACACACACACACACACACACACACACACACACACACATGTAATCTCTATATGTATATATCTTTTCCTCTACGCAAATTAATATTATGTACACATTGTATACATTATTCTATATAATATTATTTTTATACAATTTTCCTGATTTTTGCTATATAATTCTTCTTGATGCAGCAAAAAAATCGCTTGTTAATGTTCTTACATTTATCATAGCAAAAACTTGCCTCTCTCACACTCTGATAAAGTACAATGAAAACGATGACAACAACAATGACAGCAAAGATGACCACAATATTAATATGAAAAAAATTAATATATAATATATATATATATATAAATCAGCAATATAATTATTACAAATTTCGTAATAATACATATAGCTGTCAATTTAATCACTAACAGTAAATCATACATGTAGAACGTTGGATTTGAATCATTGGTTTTACGACCATACAGATGCATTAGTAAAATGACAGTGAGTATGACGATGTACAGAACGTACCATTGAATGCAATGAGACGTATGTTCTTTGTTCTTTCTTATTATATTAGAATTACAGAGATAATAAAGTTTTACAAGTGTTCTCATCTTAATCATTTAGTTCTATCCAAGCATAAAAATATTTTTCTTTAAGAAATTGTTGATTTATGACATGCAAAAATTAAAATTTGCATGATAAAGCATCTTTACAAAAAAATATCAATAAAAATGTAACAAAAAATGATTGAATTTTACATGGACAGTCACATGTATAGATAATGATTCATGTAGACACACAAACAAAAGAAAATAAAATACATTAATTACACATAACAATTCTATTATGAAACACATGCATGTATTCTCATGAGAATAATAAATAAAAAATTTTTAAACCCCTAGTAAAATCTTAAATCATAATGTTTTAATAATATGTATAATTTCTTTATTTTTTTTTATATATACAATGTTTTTCTTTTTTTACATCCATTAGAGAACACTTGTCTTACATGCTCGAGGTTCGTGAAAAAAAAAAACCACACAGATATTCAATTTTCACTTATATGTTACTTGAACTTACTCATCTTACTGCATTTAAACGTATTCAATTTTGATGGCTGCCACATTTTACAAATTTTGAATTCGATAACATTCAGTACAATATGCCCTATTTATGTATTCCTGCGTACATGATGTTATTAAGAAAATCTGTAATGTTTTTTCGTAAATGTGAATAAAAAAGTAAACGCCTTCTTTTTTTATTATCGTTATTCCTCGATAGCGATCCGTCTATTCTATCGAATCAAAATTAAAAAATCTTGCTTTTTTTATATTAAGTCGAAAAGGCCACTGTTCAAGGCCACAGGCCAAGAAAATCAGTTAAATTCAATAATTGAGAATAGTTTCTATTTCTTCACTTTCGTTCGTCATTTATTTTGTCTTTCTTTTTTTTTTCAATTCTCAGAGACAGTTAATAGCGTTGTTGTTTAAACATCTTGTACATTGGAAAATATTTTTCTCGAGCATATTGATTCTACACTTGATGTCTGGAAATTAGTATAACTGCTTTCACATTTATACTTTCACGCTCCAGATACACACTTACAAGTTGAATAATACAAAGCGTAATTTCAAAACATCTCATATTTATTTCATTAAATAAGATAAATTTATATCTATTAGAGGAGATAGAATATTGAATCAACCATCTGTTAGATTTTATCTATTTATAGTTACTTCAATTATATCATTCTCTTCAGCATCTGTTATTATATTCCAATTAATCTTGTAACTTTATTACATATCAAGTTATTGTATCACGTATGAAGATGTTTTGCTCCTGCGCTTTGTCAACTAGAATATACCTTACTAACTAGTAAGGCTATCTTCAGTCATAAAAACGGATTTATATATTTAGTCTCTTACATTATTGCCCTTTAGTCGGTGCATCTAATTAAAGCCGGTTTTCAATGTGATATAATGTGAATACGACCTAATTTTCACATTAGCCTATGTTCACAGACTCACCGGAGTTTCACGTAACTCGATGGAGATTACACTTAGGTATGTACTGATTTGTGTCGAGATGCCAACCTTTCGTCAATGCGCATGGATAATGCGTAACAGCCTTGCAACCTCGTTTCACACAACCAATGTTCGCCCCCGTCAAGCCGCAGGAGTCGCATATTGACTTGGCGGCATCCCATACCGCTTCTTGCAATCCTGTCACTCTGCCGCCTGCCAAAACACATTTTTCGTATTCATTATTCATTTAATATTCGTATACTGCTCCACTGTCTTACTTTCTTACTCTTTTACATGTATTTCCATTACTTGTGATGTCTTACCTGCCATATAAACTCCAGCTGCCCATACCGCACATTGTTCGTGAAGCCATACTTCCCATCGTTGCTCCTCTCCACCGGGATGCAGAGTCATACCGGTGAAGATAGTGTTTGTATTACTTTCAATAGAATTACGTTTCTTCTTGCCCATCTTTGCGGAGAATTGATCCGCCAGACCCGCGTACCTCAAACTTCTTTTATTCTTGCCGCCTTTTTTCTGTTCCGTCGTAATCTCTTGTTCATCGGCCGATAAAATACCATCTTCCAACCGTTCCTTGCCGATCAAGTATGGTCCAAATAAGTCGCTTAACACGCCTGCTGGAACCTACGAATATTTATCATATTTATATTTGTATTACTAGTGTGCAACCTCTCGCTTCCATGCATGTACAACGTGGCATTTAATTCTAAATGTTTCGCTCTCAAATACATTTGATTTTATCACTTTAATATTGTATAAAAATAGCACTTAAGCTCGATATGATAGAATCAGTTAAACATATATGGAGTTAAAAGTATAATAATTATATAGATAAAAAAATTAATTATCATGAAAATATACATATTGTTTACTTGACGCAAATTTAACATATCTAGTTCATATAATATTAAAGCATTGTCATTCGAAAAAAGTACATACTGTGTATGTTCCAGTTGCAATGTGCGGTCCGGCCAGATTCGGATGTGGCCTGGACGGATCTCCGGGTATAACAGAATGGGGACCTTGCTTGCAGAATACACAGACCCAGGTCGAATCCGTGGTGTGCGCATCGTATCGCGACGACAAGGTTGAGCTGAAGAGACCTGCCTTACTAACTTTACCTGTGGTAAATTATAACGAAAAATGTGCAATAAAGTAAATCGTGTTTGGTAAAGATGTAACAAAAATGTAGAAACAGTTTTCCATCATATGTACGCACCTCTATAATCTAAATCGTTCTGATGACTAAGCCTCTTACTTCGGCCTCCATTTCCGTTACCGACACTTTTCCGTTTCTCCTTAGTTTTCTCCTCCTCTTCTTCCCGCGGTGCATTGACCACTTGGATACTCAACGGACTGTCTCTAGGGCCTTCCACATGGACCACTGGGCCCCGTGATCTGATCGAACTCGCGTTCGAACCGGAATCGTACGCCATCTCTCTGAGGCCGTCGACTTTGGTATTTTTCTTTGCTTTCTTCGAAGCTTGGTCCTGTTTCTTCGAACCTTTGGATATCCGCCTCTTCTTCGTCTCCTTCGGTAGAGAATCACTCGTTGTGCCGAAGATATTCTCCGACGACCTGGATATTTTCCTTTTGCCCTGCGTTTTGCCCTTTTTACCCTTTTTCCCCGACAACTTTGTATCCACAGTGGAAGAAACGTCAATAGGATTGTTCTGAGCGTTCTGAGAATCCATTGTCGTTGACAGAAAACTATTTTCGAGACCCTCGATTTTCGCAGCGTCGCTATCGCCCTGAATCTCTGCACTCGCGAGTTCCGCTTTTGATTCTTCATTTTTGACATCTGAATCCGCTTCCACGATCCCGGCGAACATCTTTGCTAATTCTGATTCGACCTCAACGAAGGCATTCGTTGTTGTCGATGTTGTTGTGTTGTTCGTATTTTTCGGACTCGTCACCTTGGACAACTCGGATGACGCATCATCACTGGATTTTCTTCGTACCCTCTGATTCGCCGGATTCGTCAAATTACTAATCGCAGTATCCTCGCTACTTCTTCGCCTTCGAATCGGCTGATTCTCCTCCGATATTTCATCCGCATTCTCGTCCGCTATTGTCTTGTCTGATATTCTCTCTTCCGCTCCTCTAGCAATCTGTTCTTCGGTCTTAACGTCAGTCATTGGTGCGGAGCTAATCGTCTCTTCCGATACCGAATCGATAATTCTCGATTCCGTAGGTTCAGTAGGCTCGAGTTCCATATCTTCGACTTCCGTTTTCGAGTCCTTACTCAATCTTACAGGCTTTTCAAGTTTTCTTTTCCTTCGCTGCTTGGTATTGTCGTTTGAATCGTCATTGCTGAAAGCCGGCGACACAACCTCATCCTCGCGATTCGGCGATTTAGACTTTTGTCTCTCCGGCGACATACTTTTAACACTAGACGTATCCTTCTCCTCTATTGGCATCACAATCACTGAACCGATATTTTCGGTACTCCCGAGCTTCTTATTCCCACCCTCTAATTTCTCTAATAGAGAATCGACACCTTTTTTTCCTCTCTTCGGTAAATTCTTAGGCGATCTCACGCTCGTTTCGTCATGCTTTCTGTCTCTCTCGGAGGAGGATTCTCTTTTAGGACTATCCGTGACGTCCTTTTCCATTTTGGACGTGAGATTGACTATAACAGGTAAGACATTCCTTGGCACTTGCGCGATAACACTCAGCGTGTCCTTAGGTTTCACAGGAGTTTCGAGCTCCTTTTTGTCCGCGATCACTCTTTCTATCGTCACACTGGGCGGCAAATTTATCACTTTCTGCGAAAAATTATCTACATTTATTTCCTTAATCTTATCGTGAAGATTCGCAATTCCCTTTAGATTGCTCTCAAAGTTTTTCACCGTTATTTTAGGTGTAATAACCTCTTTCGTTGATAGTGAGACTGGTTCGCTGACGGAGTTCGGTGTTGGTACGGAGGAGCTGATTCCGCTGTCCGACGAGGTTTCTCCGTTCAACGGTATCGGCGGTGAGATTATGTTACCGTTTCGACTGCCCTTGTCCACGTTTCTTGCAGTCAAACTGATGGGAATATCCTGAGTTATTCGAGAATAATTCTCTGGAATCTCCGACGTGGACGAAAGATCTAGTGTACTCTGCGAGCCAGGCGAATTTCTATATTGAGTTTGATTTGGTGGCCGATTGTCTACTAGCATTTGTAAATTGAACAAGGGAGTGCCCGGTGTGTTAGTCGGCATGACACTTTTCGAGGGGACCGTAGGCGTGTGCCATGTCGGCGGTGCTTGCGTATGAGCGAGTTGAGGAGTAAGTTGAGACGGTAGATGGGATGCTCGCGCCATAGATGGATGTGTATAGAACCCAGCTGTACTCAATGCGGCACCGGACAAAGTTGGGTGAATATTGAGAGCTGAAAATACAATCGTCATGATTATTTATCATATTAATTTATCATATTAACTGAATAGCGTTGTAAAATGTTAAAATGTAACGGCGAAAGTAACTCGATATAGTCGGAAACTTAAATTACCTTGTCCCTGTGTGAGATGGTTCCAGACAGTTTGCGGTGGAGGTGTGCCAACCGGTGGTCGGCTATGACCTGGATATTGTCCTGACATTTCGAAACACGGCCAGTTGCTTAATTTTGGGATGCAGGCAGTTAATTGCACCAGATCAGTATTTTCTGACTTGTGTGCCTCTTCCTTAGTGCAGCACTCTTTCTTGATATTGTTACATTTGACATTAGACTGTGTCCAAGACAATGCTTTACTGTCACTACTTAAGCGCGGTGGTAATACATGCGTGACATACTTATCCAAAATATGCACTCTCTCTTGTTTCAAATCATTTGTTACAGTTTTTCCATTTATTTCACTGTTAGTATGCAACTTACTGATGGTTTTCAATAATTCTTTATCTTTGTTTGAATTATATGACAACTCATCTAAATCAGAAAGTTTCAATAAACCATAATCTATATTCTTGTACTCTGCGTTATAACTCTGTACATTAGGGGAATGATCTATCCGTCTTAAAATGGCATCATCCACCAGAGGTGTCCCTTTATCGCAAACTGACGAGTATGGATAATTACAGATTCGATCTTTCGTCCGACTACAAATATGGCTGTGTTGTATACTTTCTTTCGAACTTATTACTAAATCAAGTGGCTCATTATCGATTACAGAAATGGTGCTACCAGAGTCGCAAACTTCCTTTTCTTTACTACGCTCAATATTGTTCAATGCGATTTTCAGTTCAGCAATATTTTGCGTGTTAATTGAATGCTTTGACACACAACTAAAAAAATTAACATCTGTATCATAATAAATTTCTTTCCGCGATTCAGGCAAAATTTTGGTTTGATTTTTTGTAAACGAATATATGGATTTCGTCGTTTTATTGATATCTAATAATTCAAGTTCTGTCTCTACACCAAAATCCTTCCGACAGTTATCCAGCCTAATGTTTTGTTCCTTCTGCAATTTTCTCGTTTGTCTGGATAATGATTCATTAACCGTACTAATTAGTACATTAGAATTCACTATCCTATCATTGTGTCCTGCCGTTTGCGATAACTTTGTAGAATATATTGAACTTAGATTACTAGCTTCTGTGATATTTTTCCCTTTGTTATGTAAATCATATATAGCCTGCACAGTATTATGTGCTACCAATGCTTGCAAATCAACCCACTGCAAATTGTTTGATAGCGCCCATTGTGGCGCAACGTCAAATATGTGTAGTCCTAGAAATAAAAAGTTAATTATAATTTATATTTATAATAACAGTTTGATTAGATTGTAAAGAAAATTAAGAAATATGGCTTAAATTGTCAAAAAAACAACAGATTGATTAGATAGACTTAGATATTGTATTCAAATTTATTTTGCAATTACATAATATATATTATTATAATTTTTATATTTTAATATAAAATATATTATTTGATTTTAATAGAAAACATATGTATAAAACTAATTATATTTTACCATTGTTGGGAACAATAGAAGGGTCGTGACAACTCACACCATAATGAAGATCTGGATTATTTTTATTATCTCGTTCATTTATATTTTGAGAGTAGAAGTAATATGGCTCTACATCCAGAAACTTAAACTTTTCTTCTTGTGATATACGTTTAGATACATGCAGAGATTCTGTAATCATAATGGAAACATTCTTTCTCGCTTTTTCTCACAAATTATACATAAATCTTCCATATGTTTATACAATAGATATTTTAATCGATCTAAACGAGCTGCTTTGTTACTAATAAATAGTTACATCGTGATACAAAATTTACACAATTTCAAAGAATGCAAGAAGTACCTCTTCTTCATCCTTTACATACACACTTCTAATGTACAATAACTGTAATTCAATCTCGAGCAAAGCAATAATGTTCCTTAACAAAATGATAAACTATCAAATTGATGTTAACAGATCGCAACCTAGAGCAGCTTGTATTCCGATTGAGAATATTGATTCGTATGAATAAAATATAGAAAATATTTACTCTTATTTATCAGGATAAATATTTCAAGACAAGTATTTTGTAGTAAAGGCAAGAGAACGTTTGTAGAAAATATAAAATACACTTTTCACGTTTTCCATCCCGTTACTTTAAAACACATGTTTGAGGCTTCTACCTTTTGCCTTTATTCATACGACCCATCGATATTGACTATCAAACCATCTATCGTATACATATCCGCGACTCATTCATTCGCACACTTTCGTTTAACCGTCACAAAAGAGAGCAACATACTCCGCGATGTGTCCGTTCGCGAGCTTTTACCGCACGAGCGTTCACGCGAAAAACTTTTTCTCAGGATGTCGCAGGAGCGTGCGAATAACCCGATCGCAGATTAATCGGCGATCTGCTAATTAGGGGATAACGGAGGCGATTATCGTGATCGGGATATCGATGTTTGCGCGTTCACGAAGAAAGAGGAAGAAAGATTAGCGCAGAAATTCAAGTGCAAGTATCGCGGTGTCGACCGGCGATCGCTTAGATGTGAAAACGTGTCTAACGGTTCGCCGCGAGACTGCAAACGGTCGATCTTGTTCGACATCGTCATCCACGAGGCACTCGGTTCCGGTATCGCACGCTACTCGCGATCGTCGCTGATCGGCGTCGTACCTTGCAAACTCGTGGCGTGCGTTTTGCGAATTCTGGTGGTACGTACGCACGTATGCGCGTACACACCGTTTGAAGAGAGAGAGAGAGAGAGAGAGAGAGAGAGAGAGAGAGAGAGAGAGAGAGAGAGAGAGAGAGAGAGAGAGATGTAGAAAGAGGGAGCGGACAGAGCGCACGAAAGGCGAACAGCAACGACGGACACGTTTATCGCGTACCGCACACTTCGTATACGTACATACACTGTACACTTGCGCGACTGTAACTACACTTTACGCATCGATAGCGTCGTCGCGCGAATGCTATTGCACTGCACGCGCGAGCTCGGATGGAATACGAGAGAGAGAGAGAGAGAGAGAGAGAGAGAGAGAGAACTGGATAGAGAGAAAGAAAGAGACGTCTAATCCGAATGAGACACAGAGAGGTGGCGCCCGTTTTTTTCTCGGAGTAGCCGCGTGTCACCGCCGGCCGATGCGTGCACGACGATGTATCGCGCTGTCGCGCGCGCGTGATCGTAATTTCACAAATATCGCACGAGTAGTAATCAGCGCCGTATCAAGAGACGACCGGTGTGTGCCTGGCACTTTTTCACGCCGCACGCCAGCAGTAGCGGCGGCGAATCTACGTATCGCACGCACGTACACGCACGCACACTATCGAAGACGATGCGCGAGAATGAATGTAGGTACACACGCACGGCGGTCGCGTTGCCACCGGCGGGCACACGCACGATACGCACGTTCTAACGTCGCATCGACACGACGACCATGGGCTCACGTCGTGCGCGATCCGGTATGTGCGCCGATCGCACCGACAATTACGACACGCGGAGAAACAACGCGAGCGTCGTGTCTCTCTCTCTCTCTCTCTCTCTCTTTTTCTCTCCTTCGTACAAATCAATGGCCACGCACTACAAGTCTCACTGCGTTTTTCCCGGTTGGGCAGGCCGTCTCTCCCCCGTACCACTACGACGACTACAGACGACTATTACCGAGATGTGTGCGATGTGACCGATCGTCGTGATCTCGCTCGCGCAGCTCACGAGCAAGACACCGTCGTCGCGGCGCACGTATTCCGCGACGATCGCGCGATCGGACTTAACGCGCACCTACCGCAACGAGGTCCTTTCGCACGAGCGAATTTACGATTTTCGGCCGGAAAATCGTCGGGGCATCAACGAAAGCAGTGTTTCAACAATGGTGGCCGGTCTACACAGCAAAGCAGCCGTAGCCGTACGCCGGCCCGACACCTGGCGGTGGCGGCTGGCGGCGCGATTCACGTTTCCGTTTTCGGGAGAGCCGATGCGACGCGAGACGCGAGGAAAACAACGGGAGCGGCCGACACTTTCTCTCAATGATTTTGTCCCCTCGTGTCGAGAAAAAAATTTTTATTGTACGTTAGTTCTCCTTTTTCTTGTATCTTTATTCCGGCAAGATGCGCAGTACAAAAGTCTTTTTTATTTCTCAGACAGCATACAATATTTATGATAAATAGTCATAAATATTGTTTACTATTTATTTTTTGAAATTATATATATATATATATATATTTTATACATGTTTGGTAGTTATATATTTTGTTTACGTCAAGAAAAGAAATCATAAAAACTTTATTCGATATAATTATTATTATTAAAATATAGGCTATTTATTTTTATATAATATTTATGGTAAGTGAAAAATAAATATTTATAGTAATATTTTATAAATATTTCTCAATATTTTTATAAATATTTTGATGATATTTATGATAAATGATCTGTTAAATCTAAAGTTACAAAAATATTTATAAAATATTCAAATAAATATATAAATATTTTGTACATATTTTATAAATATTGTGTGCTGTCTGGATTATGCAATCGGGCTTTCTTTAATAAAAAGATCCTGATTTTATTAAGAAAAATTTAAATATGAAATAATCTAGAAAAAAAAAAGAGATTAGAAAGAGATGAAAGTATATACTGGTATATAAAATTTCAGCTTTTCAAACTATTAACGTATTATAATAATGCTTTCACACAACCATTTCCTTGCGATTAAATTTTCTAAAATATTGATATTCAAATAACTTCATCATAAAATTATCATGAATTTGTATATCATTTATACCATTTATGTCGCATTGCGACGCGTACCGTTTACAGTTTTGAGAACCTTCCTCCTTGACAAAGTTTCAAAATTATTTTTCTTCCTAAAGCAAGAGGACATATATATATATATCTTTTTTCAATCAACGTCAATATTTCATTCTAATCGGAAAATTCAGTTTTATTTTAATACTCGCCTTTGAAGAATAGGTCGCAACCGTTGCTGGTAGTAACCTATTTGTCGATACTTAATCGAGCGAATAAATAACCAAGGTCGCTCCCTCTGTTCTCGGGGTACTATATTCGAAATTGTTATTTGGAAGCAGGGACTCGCGGGAAAGGCGTAGGACGTAAATATGGGTGCACGTGTTGGTGTGTATGTGCGCGTATGTATGATGTGACAGCTGCTCCTATTTCGCCTCTTTCTCGAACATTCCCCGGGCGCGAAACGCGCGTCGACCCCGATCTCTGTCGATATTTCCGATATTTCTCGCCGATCGTCAAAACCTATGCGACCGATGTCACATTACGTTCTCGCGTCGCGAACGCACTCGGATGCAAATTTCGATGTGTAATTTTGCGATGCGCAAATTCCCTTTGTCATCAGCTGTTCGACCGAGAATTTCGCGGGAACGCCTTAAGCGCGACACGCGATCAAAAGCTTGACAGGAAAAGAATGAAATAGTCTACCTTTATATCTGTCGTTGCGGACTGATTCTTCATTCGCATTTTCGTCGAGCATCCTGGATGCCGTCGTCGTCGAGCACCCGATGTAAACAAAACATTATCACGACGCAGCCCGCCACTGGCTAACAAAGTATGTGTGCGCTGCGTGCGTTGGTGCGACGTGATAGAGTGTAAGATAAGAAGAAGTATAAGCGATCAGCCATGTTTGGTCTATGCGCAATTAGTCGCACGTTAAGATACCTTTTCACAATAAAAAGTAGAAATAATGACTAAAGATAAATATACCAATTTGTCACTTTTGGTCACATGATGTCTTTTGACGCTAAAAATGAGCGTCGGGAGGAAGAGCCAGAGTATGAAAAAATAACTAAATACACGAACGTGACGATGATCCAATTACACGCTCCGCTATTGGTCCGCTAGATTAAATATGGCGGTCGAAAAGCGATGCTCGGCGACATCTGGTACTCTAGCTACTCCTGGCGCTGCCGCGCCGAATCAACATGGCGGCAGTCCTTGTCGTCTGCTCGATTTGACATTTGTGCGCTATCGCGGATCTTTTCTCGAGTCTGTCGTTCTCTCGATTTCTCGCGCGCTTTTCTGCACGATTTGTGGTATTTTATCGCGAGAAAAGAATTTCCGGTTATTTCTTCATCCCTTTCTCGCAGGGAGACGACGGCGGTTTCGTCGATCGTTAAATTCGGCGGATCCACCAGACCCAGACGTCGTCTGCTGCGGCAGCGCAACGGCTGCGCGAATCGTGTCGGCGCCAGATGCGGGTCGTAATCGCAGTGTTGCGTGTTGTGACGATTTGCGGCAATTGAGAGATAAATGAGAGAAATGTACGCCCGTGACTCTTGAGAACGCGCAATGTGCTTGACGCGTCGTCGTTGCGGGAATGGAGGCTGAAGTCAGAGTGCATCGTAGACGCGCTCGAACAAATCACGGCGGTTTTATTATGGATTTTCGGGCGTGAATGACGTGTCGACGCCGATCGTCAATGCGAGCCGAATCTTACATGTATGTACGTACATACATACATCCATATATATGTAGTACAAGTATCGTGAAATAAACACTCGCGAATCGAAGTAGCGTCGTTCGATCTTATGACAATTAGACTGAAATATGTATACGAAAATATATTAAATGCTACAGAATTGTGTGAACCGATCGAAATGTTGAATGAGAAGCGATGTGATTATCGGATGTAACTCGTTTAATGGATTCGTCCTGTGCCTCCTATACGGAAATACGCAACTGCGCTATTGGGAGGATATGTGAATTCAATAGATACGTCAGCTTTAAATTTTTTCGACTCTAGTCCAGACTTCAAAAGTATTATTTGTTTCAAGTACAATATTTTAGTACTTATGTTAACAATGTACTTAATATTAGTACATCATCGAGCGAAACATATAGTATCTATTTGCATTAAACATGTAGCTCCATAACAGGATAGCTGACTGAGAATGGAACTGATACCAAAATATTATGCGATGATAAGTAAATTATAAAATACGTCATAATGTATTATGTTGCAATTGATTCTACAGAAAAATTTAAATAACAACAGTGACAATGTAAGAAATTTTAAACATTAGATATACTTGATACAACAGCAAATAAGAGAGATTGCATGTTAACTTTATGTGGAAGTTTATTAATCATTTACATATAGAAGAAATATTCCTCTCTATCTCTGTATTTTTCTTTGAAAACATTTTTCTACATTATATATTTTGATATGTACTGTACAAGTAAAGAATTTTTTACTAGTTATAGTGCAAACAACAAATTGATTTTATAATATTCAAATGATCAAGAAGAATAGTAATAATAAAAAAATATAATCACTGATTTTTAAATGCATTAGCTGCGAGTATTATGGAGCAGAGCAATGGAAATGACATCTCTAATGTTTCAAATATCGTCAAAGTAGATGTATCCCCAAAATCAAAACAGAAGAAAAAGTCTCTCTGTCGCATACTTATGAACAAAAAGACCAAGGTCGGCTGCTTGGAACCATCGTACAAAGACGGAGATTCGAATAAAAATTCTAAAATAGAAAACTCACAACATGGATCTCAAACTAGCACTAAACTGTCCCTATGTTGCGCCATGACTGAACGTAGCAGAACGCCACCTCAGAGCTTAACCGTCAGTAGGCTTTCCCCTACGACGTTAAGTCGTACTTCGGTCAAATCCGAGGTTGCTTCCATCAACGGGAAACGTCAAACGGATGTACTAGTCGAGAAGGAAGAAATGCATGTTCCGAATGACCAAGTTCAGATGATTCAAGAGACTGTAATCAAAAGAAATAATGTAGCAGTGAGGAAGGAGCAGCGTTATAGTACTTATATAGAAGGTAAACATATTCTCTCTCATACTAATCAAGTTTTATTAATGAGTTAGGTAGAAATACGAAATTTACATATTAAGAATATCCTATTACTAACATGTTAATAAATAAGCATTTTTCTGATTGATTGATCGAATAATAAAATTATCACATTCGCAATATGCAGTGGAATCTAATATTTTATTCTAAAAAACATGGTGTGATAAAAATCATCCAATATTCTGATGCAATATTACCTCATATTTAATTCCACTTAAGTATTACACCTCTTCTTTTTATGTACATGGTGTAATATGATTTGATGATGCTCAGGTGACCTTGCACATCCCCTCTACTTTACATTCTAAAGCCTGTGCAAAACAGAGCATTACATTTCCAGTGTATGTATTGATGCAAAGAGCTGTGATTATATTGTAGACGTGGAGTTAATAACAGCCAGTTATCTCTAACATCTTATCTTTGACACACATTATGTGCATGTCTCTCCCTTGCTCACTGAAAGTACGAATAATCCATTGAAAATGTCGAGTCCAAATAAAAAAAAGAGGAAGAGATCTTTCTTTAACAAGTTACGAAACGTATTTAAAAAAAAAGACGAATTAGAAAGGCAGGCAGAATTCTGTAAACAGGAGGAAACATTTGATAACAGACAGACTGACAATTCGCGAAGTGTATCTTGTAATTCTAATGAAAAAGTTACACCGAGTACGGCTGAGAATAGTGAAACTTGTGTAACAATTGTGGAAAAAAGTCCATTTGAAAAAGAAGAATATAATTATAAGAATTTGTCAAATATGCAAAGAGATTGTAAAAATGTAATTATTGAAAAGAGTAAAAATTCCGAACTTAATGTAGCTGATGATAAGAATGCGGACTGTCAAAAGTATAATGTTACAGAAAACGAGCAAGATTCTAAGTTAGGATCAGATAGATATATGAATACAAAAATTGCATTTTTAAAACAGGAAAACATAGAGGTAACTTGTCAGTCATATTTAGGAGATACTGATAAATTGCGCCATAATAAAAAAACAAAATCCAATAGCGCAATATTACAACATCTTTCTAATACTAGTGTTACGAACGATACATGCAAATTTTTAATAAAAGAAACAAAAATAGTTTCTCAAGAGAGTAGTGAAGATAGTGACTTCTCTGCAGACTCAACGGAAGACTCATTCGAAGAATCTTCAGAAGATGAAAATGAACATCTGATTGAGTCTGAAAAAATTCAGAAATACTTTAAGGATGATTACTTTACAAAAGGAAAGTATATTACTTATTTCTTCCTGCAAATGGAACGGCAGTTCTACAATCCTATGGAAGTTTACAGTATGGTTCAGTATCATGAAACTGCTTGCGAAAAGCTGGGGAATGAAGGTACAAAATGATACACAATGAAATTTATACGCTGCTTAAAATTTTGATTCTTATATTTTTGCTATTTTACATTTTTTTCTCTTATGGGGTATTGAACTTTTCTCTTCAGCATTATAAAATTGTTAAATTGACAATATAAATGTTTGTGTGTATATATATATTAGTTTTATTAGGAAAATTATACAATTATTTTATATCTAGATTAGATTAGAAATATAAATGTATTAAGTAACAGGTATATGTCTAATGCTATGATGTTGTTTGTGCGCATCTGTAATTGTTTGTTTTTTATATATTTCTATTTTCTAATTAAATTATATTATAAAATACTAGGATATTTGCATATATTAATAGGATGATTTTATACATATATAGGTTTTATATACATATATCTATGTATTAGAGCTGGAACAACACAATATTACTTTGGAACTAGTATGGCAAATTGCTTGATTCAGATAGCATAGACTATTCTAGTTCCAAATATGTATGATTATATTAATTAAATAATTTTACCGATGTGTATGTGTTATTAGATTGCACAAGAAGATTTTAAGATGTTGATAAATCATGCCGAGCAATTATTAATGTTAACAAACTTGGATTGCGATTCGAGTGCTAAGATTGTGGTAGGCGGTAATTGAAGCAATTTAGTTTCATTACGGCATTAGAATACTAATACGTAATATTATTATGAATCTAATTTCTAGACACAAGATATATTTGTCCAATCAATATATGTTCTTTGCTTTCAAAATTATGTATGATCTTTTTTTTTCTTGGCGCAACTATGATGTATGATTTCCAATTTAACAAAATCTTATATATAACATATCATAATAAACTGTTTCAGGTGAAAACTCTTCTTCCGGATCGTTATCGCCGAGTATATCGGGACAATTACGTCGTAAATTGCTTCATAGAAGATCCGCGGATAACTTGATTGTAAACTCACCGACAAATTCTATGAGACATTCTAGTCCAGAATCTATTAAAAGTGCACCGATCCAACATAAGCCACGTTCAACGTCGCACGATGCTCTATCCAAAAAGAAAGATCGTTACTTTTGCCAAACAACGGCGTCTATGGATAGCTTAGCGAAGCAATCATTACTCGCCGCACAAGTACTTAATTTGATTCCTACTCAGAAAGCACGAGAAAGGTATATTTATTTTTTTAAATAATTGTTATTATATTTCGTGTCATTTTTCCGATGACCAACCAAATTCAATTTTGCAGAAATTTTCTTCACGGAAGAATCGCCGCCAATTCTTTACTCGGATCGGTTGAACTCGAGAAAGTATTGCCGAATCGGGAATTGAAAATTTTTATCGGCACATGGAACATGAACGGTCAGACTCCGCCGAAAGAGTTGAACGATTTTATGTTGCCATCCGACATAGAGACTGTTCCCGACTTGCTAGCTATAGGAACGCAAGAGTCGTGCTCAGAACGAAACGAATGGGAAGCAGCTCTTCAGGAGACACTCGGACCATCGCACGTGTTGCTCACTAGCAGTTATCTCGGTACACTTCATCTCGCATTATTTCTGAGACGAGATCTGATCTGGTTCTGCTCCATCCCGGAAGAAGATAGTTTCTCGACAAGAACCGGAACGGCGTTTAGAACGAAGGGCGCGGTAGCGATAGCTCTTATGATATTCGGCACCAGCTTTCTCTTCGTCACCGCTCACTTGACCGCACATCAAGATAAAGTGAAAGAACGAGTCAATGATATAAAGAGAATAATTAGAAATCTCGACCTTCCCAAAGAACTACCTACCAGGCATAAAAGCAAAGGTATTCTAAGTGTTACAATATCGATAATCTTGCATTTTGTACATTGCATGTAATAATAAATAATAAATGTGGTATTTTTCAGATGTAACGCAAAATTTCGATTGCGTATTTTGGTGCGGTGACTTAAACTTTCGTCTAGCTCAGCCGAGAGAGGAAGTGATCCAGTGGATCACGAATACATGCTTTCCGCAAGAGTCACCGATAAACTTGCGCAAGGATCAATTGAGAACTATTCTAAACGAAGGAGCTGTATTGCGCGGTTTCGAGGAAGCCCCTATCACTTTTCCTCCTACTTACAAATACGATCCAGGAACGCAGAATTTTGATTCCAGCAGCAAGCAACGCACTCCCGCATACACCGATAGAATTCTTTTCAAAGGAAAGGGTCACACCAGGGGATACATCAGGCGTGTTAGTCACGAGAGTGCCAGCTCGCATAAAGACGGAGCTATAGAGTACTTGGTGTACGATTCCGTTCCCAGTATTTGCACCTCGGATCATAAACCGGTCTGGGGAGTTTTTAAAACTACGTTGAGACCGGGTATCGATACGTACGTGTTTATCATTTATTGATAATCTATCAAATGATGAAGGTCATATAACTCGTCATTTCATATGTATATTACACATAACATATACCGGTAATAGTCTATATGTTGTGCTATCTATTTTTAGAATTCCGCTTGGCGCTGGTCTTTTCAATCGCGAAGTATACCTGGAAGGCATTAGGAGGCGTGCGGCGGCGATGGATGATTCTCTCGGAACTTCAAAGGTTTGTTCGATCCAATAAAGCAATTGGGGATTATTGCAAACGTGTAAATATGCTCTTGATTATACATATATACAAATAAAGATATTTGCCAGATTTTTAATATCTTAGGCGATACGAGAAAATGATCGCTTAAATGATTGTTTTCATAATAGATACCACGTTTCTTTTGTTGGATTTATGTATTCACTAAGTCTGTCCATTTTTTTATAGCAGTGATAAGTAATATTTTGCTAGTAAAAGAGGAGAGGGATTTATATAATAGATTACTATTATCAGTGAACATTGTAAAAATCTAGTCAAACAGTGAAATAAAATGTTCATTTAGTGATTTAAATGATGATATGACAATTTTGTAAATGTACTGTCGGTATATTTCCGACTCTTGTATTGTGCCACATGTATATTAGAGAACTTATATGAGGATTTATATGAAGTAAAATATTATTTGACTATGTGTGTGTGGCACACTCTTTCAATCTTGCCAAAAAATTACGAAGTAATAATGAGACGTTCATAAATTTTGTCTTATGTCAATAAATTTTTATAGTAAATATTGATACATATATATTGCAATATTTATCAAAATGCAACTCGACTAATATTTCAGAGATTTCAAGAAACTTGTAAGAATTTGTGCAAAATATTTTAAAATACTGATTTCATGAATATCAAAAGAAAGATATTTATAAATAGATTATCGCTATGTATGAAAGTTAATCAACATTATAAGTCAAGTTGTCCCTTTATTGAATTCACTGTCTTTTAATTTGAGATAAGTGTTTTCATGTTTAACTTAGATGTAATATAAATTATAAATTATAGATCATAAATTACTGGGCCAATACATTATAATAGAATTATATTAGTCGCTAACATTTAGAGATAATATCTCCATTTATTAAGTTTATATTCTTATTTATTGGGACCACATCCACACATTGTATCGTCTCAAAGAAGGATTCACAAGAAATATTTTTTTCTTAAGCATTATGCATGCAGGATAATTGCATTAGTAATTATATACATAGTTACTAACAATTAAAGAAAAATAGAAATTAGCTGACTAGTGTTGTCGTTTTGAATTGTATTATTAGTTTTGAATAGTATACAACATTAATCTAAAAGGGTGACAAAATGATTCTTGATAGTGAGAGAGATGTCCTACTTCTATCAATACTTTACTACAGATATTGATAATAATAATAAAGTACGGCTAGTTAGTTATAAAACCCCGAACTTCTATACAATATTGTTACACAATAACAAGTATGCACGCACAAACAAGGTATCTATGTATCAGTATTAGATTTAACGTTTAGTACTCTGCGTTGATACCACTGCGTT